>NW_026850975.1:0-9784 GCF_030913465.1 Colletotrichum navitas
AAGATACTAGCTAGCAGTAGAGCCCTAGGGGCCTACTAGAGCACTGCTTAAGGTCCTAAGGACAGGACCTTAAGGGGGGGGATTATGTTAAGTGCTAGAGGTAAAGGGCACTAGGGGACTACTAGCTATAGGGCTATAACTAGGAAAACTATTATCTAAAGGTTATATAAAAGTAGAGTTTATAGGAACAAGAGAATTAGGAGAAGGTAGATTAGAAAATAGTTATAATTAACCTTTAACTATACTATTTATAGACTTCTTTACTTAGTACTATAACCTCTTTAATAAGCTACTTTTAGTACTACTTTTATATACTTACTAGAATAATATAATAACTTAGTACTTTTTACTACTTATAAAGTAATAGTACTACTAAGAGGTTTAATTAAGAAGTCTAAGTAATACTATACGCCTATATAAGTTACTTTTAAGGAGATTAGGTATAGTACTTACTAGTAATATAACTATTAATTAATAATTATATTATTATAGCTACTAGTATAAGCCCCTTTTTCCTAGAGTATAAGTATTATATTAACCTTATTATAATTAAAAAAGATATACCTAAGGTAATAAATTTATATAAAGAAGCTATATAATAATTAGTATAGTAAATAGTTAATATAACTACTATAGCCTAGGCTACTACTATAGTAGCTTAGAAAGTTATATAAGAATTAGTAAATAAACAGAGGGGTATAATAAGGTACTTTTATATTAGTAATAAGGTATAGTTATTTATATAAAACTATTACTTTCTTTAGCTAAATTAAAAACTTAATTAGCTATACTATAAGTATTAGGTTACTAAGGTTATTATTCTCCTAGTAGTAAAGTTAAATATACTAGGTAATATCTATAACTATTTCTATATTAACTTATTATACTATATAGTAAATAACCTTTTACTAAGGTAGTATATTACTAATATATAACCTTTACTAATTATTAAGGATAAAAAAGAAGAATAGTAAGTAGCTAAGATCCTAGGCACTAAGTAGTATAAAAAATATAAAGTAAAAAAGTAATAAGCGTTAGTGTACTAAGAGAGCTATATAGAGCCTACTTAAGAGCCTATTAAGTTAATAAAAAACACTATAGCCCTAGATAACTATAAGAATAAATATAGGCTAATTAATAAATATAATAAAAGTATAAACTATATATAAAAAAATAAAAGAAATATAGGATAAATAATTCTTTATTTAGCTATAGCTAATAAGTAAAATTAGACCTTTAGAGAGGCTATAATAGTAGTAAAGTAAAATAATACTAAGGTACCTTAAGAGTATAAGAAAGACTACTTTACTAATAGTCTTCTAGATTATAAGATATAAGGTAAGTGCCTTAAGTATAAATAAAGTTAATAAACTATATAAGTAAGTAACTAATTAGTACTATATTTATAAAATAATAAAATAATAGTACTTATAATAGCTAAAGAGCTAGTAATACTCTCTTAGGCTATAATAAGCTACTTAGCCTAAGTAGTTATAAAACTACTTAGGCTAGGCCTACTAGATAAAAAGATAACTATATTAGTAGTAGTAATAGTAGTAGTAGTAGTAGTAGCTAGTATAAAGAAAAAAGAAGTAGCTATAGGCTATACTATAGATATATTAGGCTATACCTTAGATTTAGTTTACTTATATAAGTATATACTCTTAGTACTCTTTTAAGTTATATAAATAGCCTACTACTTAGTATATACTAAGACTAACTAGGCCTTAGTAGTAGTAGTATAAATACTTTAAAAAGTAAGGTTCTTTATAAAGCTATTAGTAATAGTAGTAGTAGTAGTATTTATAGCCTTATAAAGGCCTATAAAAGTAATAAGTATTTAAGATAAAGAATTAGTATATAAAAAAGTAATAAATATAAAAAATAAAGAACTTATACTTTTTAAGTAAAGTTAGTTACCTAATATATAAAGAGTATAGTAAGTACTACTAAATACTATATTCTTAGTATAGTAAGGTATTATAAGGTCTTTTACTAAGTAGTTAGTATATAACTAGTAAAGAGAACACAAAATAATACTTACTAAGAGGTAGACCTTTTTTACTATAAGTAATATAAAGAAAAAGGACTATCTTTAATATTAGCTATAAATTTACTATAATATAAGTATAAGTTAACTTATAGACTAGTATAATAAGGGTATACTTAAGGTTAATAGTAGTAATAAGGTCTTAGGTATAAGCTACTCTTTGCTCTTAGGCAAAAGGCTTTAGCTAAGAGTAAAAGGCTATAATATAATAAGTTAGTAATAAATTAATAATAGGTCTATATATATATATATATATACTTATAAAGGTAACTTACTAGTATTTTTTAATTTTAATTATCTTTAATTAATAAAGACTATATTAATAAAATAATTACTTTATAATAATAATATATAATAGTAAAAAAGGATACTTATAATACTAAAAAAGAGGCCTAAAGAAAAAAGGAAAAAAAGAAAAACATTAGGTAGTCTATACTAAGTAATAACTATAGGCTAAAGTTTCTATAGTTATATATAACAAAGGGCTAGTAGGGCCTAGGAACTTTATTTTTCTAACTACTAGTAGAGAAAAGGTATATATTATAGGCTAAAGCTATAGTAAGTGTAGTAAGGCTTTACTTACTATAATATATAAGCTAGTTAAGTAGGTGCACTTAGTTAGCGCTTAGTTAGTACCCTTATTTAACCTTATATATATAATATATATACTACTATAAATAGCCTTTTCTCCTTAGTCTAGATTAATTATCTTAAGTTACTATACACCTATTAAAAGGTAGTACTAACCCCTTATAATAAGACTATATTTTATATATATTATAGGCTTTTTAAATAGCTTATTTACTTCTTTAGGTTAACTAATATACTTATAAACTAGTATTACTTTATTAATAATACCCTATATAAGTTCCTTAATAACTATATTACTATATACCTTAATAATATCCTTATTTACTTAAGTAGTACTAAGGAAGACTATAAAAAAAAAGTATATAATATCCTTATAAAGTTATATATATAAAGGCTTAGCCTAAATATAGCTAAGAGTAAATTTAGTATTAAAAAAGTAAAGTATATTAGGTTTATACTTAAGGTAGGTTAAAGTATATTTATAGATAAGAATAAAATATATATTATAAGTAAATAGTTAATACTTAAATTAGTTAAAAAAGTCTAAAGTTTTCTAGGGTTTACTAACTACTACTAGATATTTATTAATAACTACTTTATAATAGTAGCTCTTTTTATAAAGCTAATAAAAAAAATATAACTTTTTACTAAAGTAAAGATTATAAAAAGGTATTCTATAATATTAAAGAGCACTTTTAATATACCTCTCTATTATATAACTTTAATTTATAAGCACTAATATTTATAAAGACTAACTACTTTAGTTATACTACTAGTAGTATACTAATATAAAAAGATAACACTAGCTAGTATTAACCTATTACCTTTTACTTATATAAGCTTACTTTTACTAAGTATAACTACTTAATCTATAATAAAGAGATATTTACTATTATTAACTACCTATATATATAAAGAGTAAAGCTTAAGAGCACTAAAAGTATATTTATAGTAGTTATAGACTATAAGTCTCTAGAATACTTTATAAAGAAGTAAAAACTAATAAAATATTAAAGCTAGTAAGTAAAAGTCCTATTAAAGTATAACTTTAAAATAATATACTAGCTAAAGAAAAAGGTAGTAGTCCTAGATATACTTTTATAGTATAAATAAGACACTTTAAAGAGTTAAAATAATAAATAAAAGTAAAAGTAAATTATTTAAATAATCTTTAATACTATAATACTTATAGTATATAGTATAAGTATACTACTTATACTATATATAACTACTTTTAATAATATTAACCTATAGTAACTATAGGACTTAATATAAGATAATAACGCCTTATTTTAAGAAGTTTACTAAGCTATCTTTAGTAGTACTTATAAGCTTTCTTTTACTTTATAGCTATATATTTAAATAATAGACTATACACTTAATAATAAGTCTTAACTTACCTAGAGGGGGAGGCTATAGGTGCTAAGTAGCTAGGACCCTAAATCCTTTAATAATAGCCTATACACCTAGTTAATCTAATAAAGCTATAACTTAACTATTACTAGCTACCCTAGGCGTAATAGTACACTAGAGATACTATTATATTAGTTTTATTAGCTAAGGTAAATATAAGTAGTATACTATTTTATTTATAACTATAATATATATAGTAGTAGTAAAGTATAGTAAAAAGTAAAAAAAGGCCTTTTATAACTACTTAGTATACTAAAGTACTTTTAAAATAACTTATTAATAAACTTTATTACTACCTTTTTTATATTAAGGCTAAACTAGGATAAATATATATAGGTTATTATTAACTAACTAAGTAAATTAGTAACCCTTAAAGCTATAGTAACTATAGAGGTAAAAAGTTATATAAAGTACTTCTTAAATTACTACTTTTACTTTTATAGTATACTTAAGAGTATAGTAAATAACTAGAGAAGTAACTAAATAAGCTACTTTTAGTACTACTTTTATATACTTACTAAGATAATATAATAACTTAGTACCTTTTACTACCTATAAAGTAATAGTACTACTAAAAGGTTTAATTAAGAAGTCTAAGTAATACTATATATCTATATAAGTTACTTCTAAGGAGATTAAGTATAGTGCTTACTAGTAATATAACTATTAATTAATAATTATATTACTATAGCTACTAGTATAAGCCTTTTTCTCTAGAGTATAAGTATTATATTAACCTTATTATAATTAAAAAAATATACCTAAGGTAATAGATTTATATAAAAAGCTATATAATAATTAGTATAATAAATATTTAATATAACTACTATAGCCTAGGCTATTACTATAGTAGCTTAAGAAGTTATATAAGAATTAGTAAATAAATAAAAGAGTATAGTAAAGTATTTTATATTAGTAATAAGGTATAGTTATCTATATAAAACTATTATTTTCCTTAGCTAAATTAGAAACTTAACTAGCTATACTATAAGTATTAGGTTACTAAGGTTATTACTCTTCTAGTAGTAAAGTTAAATATACTAAGTAATATTTATAACTACTTTTATATTAACCTACTATACTATATAGTAAATAACCTTTTACTAAGGTAGTATATTACTAATATATAATCTTTACTAGTTATTAAAATAAAGAAAAAGAATAATAAGTAGCTAAATCTTAGGCACTAAGTAGTATAAGAAATATAAAGTAAAAAAGTAATAAGTATTAGTATACTAAAAAGGCTATATAAAGCCTACTTAGAAGCTTATTAAGTTAATAAAAGATACTATAGCCTTAGATAACTATAAAAATAAATATAGGCTAATTAATAAATATAATAAAAGTATAGACTATAAATAAAAAAATAAAAAAATATAAAAAAATAATTCTTTATTTAGCTATAGCTAATAATAAAATTAAACCTCTAGAGAGGCTATAATAGTAGTAAAGTAAAATAATACTAAAGTACCTTAAGAGTATAAAGAAGACTACTTTACTAGTAGTCTTCTAGATTAAAAAATATAAAGTAAGTACCTTAAGTATAAATAAAGTTAATAAACTATATAAGTAAGTAACTAATTAGTATTATATTTATAAAATAATAAGATAATAGTACTTATAGTAGCTAAAGAGCTAGTAATACTTTCTTAGGCTATAATAAACTATTTAGCCTAAGTAATTATAAAACTACCTAGGCTAAGCCTACTAAATAAGAAGATAGCTATATTAGTAGTAGTAGTAATAGTAATAGTAATAGTAGCTAGTATAAAGAAAAAAAAAGTAGCTATAGGCTATACTATAAGTATATTAGGCTATACCTTAGATTTAGCTTATTTATATAAGTATATACTTTTAGTGCTTTTTTAAGCTATATAAGTAGCCTATTACTTAGTATATACTAAGACTAACTAGGCCTTAGTAGTAGTAGTATAAATACCTTAAAAAGTAAAGTCTTTTATAAGGCTATTAGTAATAGTAGTAGTAGTAGTATTTATAGCCTTATAAAGGCCTATAAAAGTAATAAGTATTTAAAAAAAGAATTAATATATAAAAGAAGTAATAAATATAAGAATAAAGAATTTATACTCTTTAAGTAAAGTTAGTTACTTAATATATAAGAAGTATAGTAAGTACTATTAAATACTATATTTTTAGTATAGTAAAGTACTATAAAGTCTTTTACTAGGTAGTTAGTATATAACTAGTAAAAAGAATACTAAATAGTACTTACTAAAAAGTAGACCTTTTTTACTATAAGTAGTATAAAAGAAAAACTATTTTTAATATTAACTATAAATTTAATATAATATAAGTATAAGTTAAACTTATAGACTAGTATAATAAGGGTATACTTAGGGTTAATAGTAGTAATAAGGTCTTAGGTATAAGCTACTCTTTACTCTTAGGCAAAAGGCTTTAGCTAAGAGTAAAAGGCTATAATATAATAAGTTAGTAATAAATTAATAATAGGTCTATATATATATATATATATATATATACTTATAAAGGTAACTTACTAGTATTTTTTAATTTTAATTATCTTTAATTAATAAAGACTATATTAATAAAATAATTACTTTATAATAATAATATATAATAGTAAAAAAGGATACTTATAATACTAAAAAAGAGGCCTAAAGAAAAAAGGAAAAAAAGAAAAACATTAGGTAGTCTATACTAAGTAATAACTATAGGCTAAAGTTTCTATAGTTATATATAACAAAGGGCTAGTAGGGCCTAGGAACTTTATTTTTCTAACTACTAGTAGAGAAAAGGTATATATTATAGGCTAAAGCTATAGTAAGTGTAGTAAGGCTTTACTTACTATAATATATAAGCTAGTAAAGTAGGTGCACTTAGTTAGCGCTTAGTTAGTACCCTTATTTAACCTTATATATATAATGTATATACTACTATAAATAGCCTTTTCTTCTTAGTCTAAATTAATTATATTAAGTTACTATACACCTATTAAAAGGTAGTACTAACCTCTTATAATTTATACTTATATTATATTATATTTATATTATATTTTATATAATATATAACTATATAATATAAAAAATAAAAATAATTAAAATTAGTAAATTAACTATATATAATATTACTTAATTTTTATATATAGTATAGTATTATTTATATATTTTACTTAAAATATTATATACTTAAAAACTAAGATTTAGTAATAACTATTAAGCACTATATTAATAATAAATATAGTATAATACTTAATTTATTAATATATAGTATAATAAGTATAATTTATTAATATATTTAACTATACTAAAGTTATTATAAATAACTATTTATATAATAACTAGTAATATTATAACTTACTTTATACTAACTAACTAAAGTATAACTAGCTATTTAATAACTAACTATAATATAACTATTAATAATATAACTAACTATATAATAAGTAACTTTAAAATAACTTATAATATAATAAATAACTAAATTATAACTAACTATAATATAACTAATAATAGTAGTATTAATATAGTTTATTATAACTAATATAGTATATAGTCTTATATATTAAGTAAAATATAAGTAGAAGTAAAAATAAAAATAATAATTAAGAAAAAAGTAAAAATAGATATTTTTTACTACTCTAAAGAGTATATATACTTGTCTTACTATAAGTAAATACCTTATAAAAAGTATATTAATTATATATTATAACTATAGAATATATATATATACTATAACTATTAGTATAAGCTATTTCTAGAAAATATAGCTATATACTATACCTATAAACTATTTATATAAACTATAACTATATAATAAAACTATAAAGTATACTTATAAAGTTTAATGAATAATAACTATAAAATATAACTATAGTCTATAACTATAAACTATAACTATAAAGTATAACTATAAAGTATAACTATAGTTAATAACTAGAAATAATAAGTATAAAAGTATAAAAATAAACGTATAAATATAAAAGTGTACTTATATAAGTTATAGTTTATAGTTATATATAAGTTTATTTATTATAAGTATAGTAAATAACTATATAGTCTATAGTTATATAAAGATAATAATAATTTTATAGGTTATTTATATAGTATAATTATATATATTAATATTATAAACTTAATTAATATTTATATAATTAATACTTAATATATATATTAATTCTCTTAAGTATTATATACTATATATAACTATAAGACTTTTTTTCTAAGTACTTCTTTCTTTAATTAGTATATTATATTAAGTATTTATATATTATAATATACTTTATATAACTAATAGATATATACTATAGTTATAAGCTATATAACTTTATAAAATAATAACTTTAATCTTATTAAGAACTTTAGTATAACTTATTCATAGTAGATTAGTAGTATATTATATATAATATAACTATATATAACTTATATTAAACTCTAGGTTATATACTTTATAAAGTATAACTTATAAGCTATAACTTATAAGTATAATATATAATTTTTATATCTAATAACACTATTTAATTATACTTAGTTAAGTAGTTTAAATTATAAATACTATAATTATTAATATTTAAGATCTTAAGATTTATAGCCTTTTAGTTTTTAATTCTTTAGTTTTTATTATACTTATAGATACTACTATATTATTAGTAAGTTATACTTATTACTAAGTAGTAATAAGGTTTTTCTCTAGATATAGTCTTTTTTTCTATAAGAATATAGAAGAATAATAAAATATTAATACTTTTAATATATTTTATTCTTATACTATATAATATAATACTATAATATAAGATAAAGATATTATAATAAGTAACTATTACTTTATATATTAAAGGGAATTAATATATAGGCATAAGAAATTAATACATAGGCATAAGTCTTATATAGGCATAAGGTTTCTATTCCTCTAATTAGTTTAAAAAAAAAGTATATCCCTATAAAGGCAGTAAGGGGAATTATACTAACACTACTATTCTACTATTATTTTCTACTATTAACTAATTAACCTATATAGCTATAAAAATAGGCTCTATAAGGGGGTTCTTTTTATAGCTATAGGAAATAGCCTCTATAAGAAGCACTATCTTTATAGCTATAAAAAGAGCCCCCTTATTAAGCCTACTTTATAGCTATAAAAAGTACCCCCTTATTAAGCCTACTTCCTATAGCTATAAAGGTCCCCCCTTTTACTAGGCCTACTTTTTATAGCTATAAAGGTTAGCTCTTTTACTACGCCTATTTCTTATTTACCCTAAGAAAAGTAACCCTTTTTATATTTAAAATACTTACTACCTAGCTACTATTTTATAATATAGCTATAAAGATTTATTATTACTACTAACTATTTTTTACTAACTCTATATCCTCTAAACACTAGGCTAAAGTAGCTATTTATTTATATAATTCCTTATTATCTTTTTACTACTAAGAACACTAAACTAGCTTCTTATTTATTACTAAGATAAGGTTAAAATTTAGCTTTAACTTAGTTAACTTCCTTCTTATATAGACCTAGCTAGTATTAACTTATTTCTGCTTCTAGGTAAATAACTTTACTTTTTACCTCTTATACTTTAGCTTTTACTAGGGGTATAGGTTTAGCTAGTTAAGTAGCTTTCTTTTAGTAAAAATAGTTATAATAAGATAAGCTATACTATATTCTTTAGCTTACTATAGAGGAATACTATAATCTTTAGATTAAAGATTTAGTAGTATAAATTAAAAGAAGATATCTTTTAAAGATACTACT
>NW_026850976.1:0-9765 GCF_030913465.1 Colletotrichum navitas
ATAAGGTACTATAAGGTTCTTAGCTAGGTAGTTAGTATATAACTAGTAAAAAAGATACTAAATAGTACTTACTAAAAAGTAGACCTTCTTTACTATAGGTAGTATAAAAGAAGAAGATTATCTTTAATATTAGCTATAAATCTACTATAATATAGGCGTAAATTAAATATATAGACTAGTATAATAAGGGTATACTTAGGGTTAATAGTAGTAATAAGGTCTTAGAAATAGCTTTTTTTTTACTTATAGATAAATAGCTTTAGCTAAGGGCAAAAGGCTATAATATAATAAGTTAGTAATAAATTAATAATAGGTCTATATATATATATATATATATACTTATAAAGGTAGCTTACTAGTATTTTTTATTTTTAATTATCTTTAATTAATAAAGACTATATTAGTAAAATAATTACTTTATAATAGTAATATATAGTAGTAAAAGAGATACTTATAATACTAATAAAGAAGCCTAAAGAGAAAAAAGAAAAAAAGAAAACTAATAACTAAATTATAGTAAGTAATAACTATAGGTTTAATTTTAAAGATTATATAAGGCAAAAGGGCTAATAGGACCTAGAGGCTTTATTTTCCTAGGCGCTAGGGGAAGAAGAGAGTATATATTATAGGCTAAAGCTATAGTAAGTGTAGTAAGGCTTTACCTACTATAATATATAAGGCTAGTAAAGTAGGCATATTTAGTTAACACTTACTTAGTGCCCTTATTTAACCTTATATATATAACATATATACTACTATAAATAGCCTTTTTTTCTTAGTCTAGATTAATTATATTAAGTTACTATATACCTATTAGAAGGTAGTACTAACCCTCTATATTAGTTAATTTATTATTATACTAGTTTTTACTATAGTAGTTCCTTTATAAAGAACCTTATATTTACTATAGATTAGTATAATTATTATAGCTACTATTATACTTATAGTTAACTTAAAATTACTTATTCTCTATAGTAGATTTATCTATAGGGTATTATATAGGTAGCTTATAGTAAAGTAAAGTATTTATTACTTTATTATATAGTTATATATAGAGGCTATAAAATATAGCTAGTAGGTTAAAAAAGGCTATAGTATACTTAAGTATACTATAGTAATAGGTAATAAGGCACTTATAATAATCCTTATCCTTAGGTAGACTATTATAAGTAGTTACTTTAACTAGCTTAGTAACCTTTTTAATAAATAGCTTAAGAATCTTAAGCTTATTTTTACTATAGTTTTTATAGGTAATTAAGTTAAATAATATATAATAAATCTTTATAATATAGGCTAAGTATACCTTATTACCTTTAAATTATTCTTTAAGCTTTAGTATTAGAGTATTAAAATTACTTACCTATTAGTAAAAAATAAAAGTATAATACTCTTGTAGTTTACCTTAGAGTATTACTTAAATTACTACTCTATAGTAGTTTTATATTATACTTACCTAGATATAAAAGTTATAAAATAATAGTAATTTTATGTTAATAGTCTTATACTAGCTACTAGTATACTTTATAGACTAGTTATTAAAGTATATCTTTATAAGGTTACTTATTTACTTTAGTATTAGCCTTAATATTACTATTAATATTACTATAGTTAATAAGAGCTCCTATAGTAGTATAATAGTTATTATATATAGGCTATAGATTCTAGCTATTATATAGGGTTTTAGTGTTAATAAAGGCAGTAGTAAAGTAAAGGTTAGGTTATTATAGGAGGTCTAATAGGTAATTACTAGTAATAGGCGCACTTTAGCTAGGTTTTTACTATATAGGATTATATTATAACCTTAGATATTCTTAATAAAGTTAAGGTCTTTAAGGTATAGTTTAAAGTTATATAATAATCTTTTAATAATAGTAATTATCTTATTAGTCTAGTAGGCACCTTCTTTTTATTAAAAGGTATTAAATATATATTAAGTAATTAATAGGTGTTTACTATAGTTAACCTATACACTATAATTAATAAAGAAGTTATATAGGCTTATTAAGACCTTCTAGTTAATTACCTTAAAGTTATTTTTAGACTATTTACTAAAATCCTTATAGGTATAGTAAAGTAATTTACTACTAATATAGTTATAATACTTATAACTACTAATATAAAACATAGTAATAGTGTTAAGTATAAGAGCTTATTACTCCCTTATAAAGTTAGTTAGTAACTTCTTAATATAGTCTTTTCCTTATTACTATAGGAGAATATACTATATAAGGTTAGTAAGTATAGTAAAGATATTATTAATTACTACTACTTATTACCTTATATTAAGTAGTATATTATACTTACTATAAACCTCTTCTTATTACCTTATAGGTAATAAGGCAGTAGCTTATAACCTTTGCTTACTTATAAGCTTATTATACTTACTTATCTTAGCTTAGGTCTTCTACTTATAGGTATAGTATTATTTACTATTACCTTTTATTAGCCTAATAACCTCTTAAATATAGGCGTTTCTTTTAGTAAACTAAAAGGTGTATATATTTATTAAAGAGATTAATACTAGTAGTATAAATAGTTAGAGAAAAATATACTCTTATAAATAAATAACTTAGGGAAAAATAATAGGCTATTATATTAGCTACTTATTAACGCTATTAGTTAGTAAGAGGAGAAGAAATAATAGGCTATTATATTAGTAACTTATTAACGCTATTAGTTAGTAAAAGGAGTATATATATAGAAAAAAGAAGTTAGTAAGCTAAAGAGCTTATAATAAATAGGATATAGTAAATAATTACTAGTTAGCTATAAGTATATAAAGTAAAGGGTTTTTTATAGTTAAGAATACTTCTCTAAAGGTAATAAAGCTTATATAATAGACATAAATTAATAAGGTTTTTACTACTTAAGGGGACTAGTTATAGATCTATTAATTAACCTATTATAATAGGTAAATAGTATAAACTATTATAGTAAAGGTATTTATAAAGGCGTTTTTTAGTACTTACCTACTCTAGGTGTATAAATAATTAACTAGTAATAATTACCTCTTCTTGTAGTCTTTACTAATCTATAGTTTAGATAGTAAAGTTAACCTATATAGTTAATAGTAAAGTTAACTACTAATTAGTATTAGTAACACTAAGGAATAAGTTAAAATAGTTAACTATATATATTAGTAGTAATTAATAAATAATAGGGGGTAACTATAGTTCTTTATTATGCGTAAAGAAAAAGAAAGATAATTATTATAGCTTAGTTAGTTAAATAACTAACTTATTATCTATAAATCCTTAGAGAATCTATAGCTAAATATCTAAGGATTTACTGGCAATAAGTTATTAGGGTTAACCTAATAACTCTAATTTTTATCTACGATAGTCAATATTATAATAAAACTAAATAATAAGATTTATAAGACTAACAGAATATTAAAACTTTAGAGATGTTTAATCCTTATACTATACTATATAATATTATAATATAAGATAAAAATAGTATTATAAGTAATTCTTTAAAGCTACTATTATTTAAAGTATTTAATAATAAAGTAAATAGTATTACTAGTAATACTTATAAGGAATTTTAAGTAAGTAACTTATTAGTTTTTAAAATTATATATAATTAAAGATAAATTATAACTTATACTAATATATTATATAATAGAATCTTATTAGTAATACTATAGAGTATAGTATTAGTTATAATTATTATAACTAGGAAGAAAGTAGTATAAATAGTATATTAAATTATAATATTAAAGAAGTAAAAGAATACTATATTACTAATATTATTCTAAATACTTCTTATAGTAATAATATTAGAAATCTTAGTCTTAGTAACTAAGTAACTAAGAGTAAATAATAATATAACTACTTTTATATATATATATAAAGAAGTAATAGTATTAGTATTAATAAATTAATTCTTTTAATATATAGATATATATATAGACCTACTAATATATTTTTACTTATATATTATTAGACTACTATATGAATATATATAAAAAGAAATAATCTTGTATTCTTTTTTATATTTTGTATAATATATAAAATATAATATATATATTTATATTTATATTATATTGTGTATAGGAAAAAATATAATACAAATACATATATTATATTATACTAGAAAAAAAATATAAATACATATATTATATTTATATTATATTTGTATTATATTTTTTTAATACTTTAGCTAGAATAATTTAAGTTCTACTTAAGTAGTATATAACTACTTATATAATAATAGTAAAGTAGACCTATTTAGTTACCTAATAAGAAGTTAATTTACCTTAATATTTTACAAAGTATATATATATATAAAGCCTATTTAATAAAAAGGTATTTATAGAATATATTATAAAGTTAATTACTAAAAAGCTATAAAAGTCTATCCTTAAGTATATCTAAGTCTATTCTATATATAAGTGCTAATCCTCTTAAATAACTAATAATTATAAGTAATTACTGTCTTTATATAAGGTAAGCGCTTAGTAAATACTAGTAAGCGCTTACTTTAGTAATTACTAGTAATTACTTTATCTTTATAATTACTTCTTTATCTTAATATAACTTATACTATAGTTCTTCTAGATCTAAGGGGTTATCTTAATTTAACCCTTTATAAGTTCTATATAAATACTATACTACTTACTAGTTATCTTATCTAGTAAGGTAATATTACTTATAATTTATTAGGTTATAATAATAACCTATAAATATAAGTAAGAACCTTATACTATTATTAACTTTACTAATCTTAATAGTAGAAACAAAAATAAAAAATTATTTATCTTTAATAATTTACTATATAATACTAGTAATATACTTACTTTTTATAATATTTAGGGCTAATTTATAACTCCTAAGAACTAAGCTATAGCTAATACCTAGGAAACAAAGTCTTTTTATAAAAGACTAGCTAAGTATAAAAGCTAAGAAGCTAGTATTAATTAGTAATAGCTATTTAGTTTTTAAATATAAGTACTTAGCTAACTAATACCTTAGTTATTACTAGTTCTATAGCTAATACTTTAGTTATTATTAATAATACTACTACTTTACTTTTATAAGTATAACTAGTATTTAATAATCTTTATAGGTTTAATATTATAATTAATAGTAAAAAGGCTAGTTAATTTAATAGTAAGTTGTCTTTTTAAGCTATTAAATACCTCTTAAAAAAGGCTTTTAATACTATTAAGGATTTTATTAATTATATTAAGAAGCTTTTAATATCTAAGAATAACTAAGAATTATCTATAGTAAAGTAAGTAAACTAATTTCTATTTATAAGAGACTAATAAGTAACTAATAACTAACGTATTTACTACTAATACTTATTAAGCCTTGTCTTTTTACTACTATATTATAGTATATAATCTTATTAACTAAATAAATACCTAAGACCTAGTCTATATTACCTATACTATTAGTAAGAATACTACTTACTATATCTCTAAGAATAGATATTTAATGTTTTACCTAAAGATTATAGCTAAAGGTTTAGTTAATTAAATTAAGAAAAATATAGTCAATAACTATATTTACTAAAACCTAAGTCTTAAGGCCCTAATAGACCTTTTTAATACTAAGCACTTAGTTATAAAAATAATATATACTGTTAATAATTATAACTTAATTATTTATAATATTAAAAATAAAACACTTTACTAGTGTATATTTAATAAAACTAAAGAGCTTAGTACCTAGGTATTAACCACTATTTGCCTTAGAATATTACTAATATATATTAAATTATATAGTTAGGACTAACTTAGAATATTAAATAATTATTTATATAATAACATCTATAAGTGTAACTCTAACTAGCTTATAAAACTAAATATAAGCCTAGCTAATATAGCTAATATTTATACTATAGATATAATTAAGTTCCCTAAGAGTACTAAGATTAAGTAAAATTATAATTATTCTCTTTATATATAATAAATATATAATAATAACTAATAAATTAATAAAGAATTACTTATAATAGTAGGATTAAGGTAAAAGATTTATATATAGAGTATATAAAAAAGAATTTAGAAACTTTTAGACTAAAAATAGGTAGTTATAAATATTCTATTACTTATATTTTATTTATTTTTTCTTATAAAATCTTTATATTTTAAGTTAAAAAGTAATTTATATATAAGTAATTATTATACTATAAAATACTTATATTTACCTTATAGCTTATAGAGTATTAACTAGCTAATAAATAGTTAGTATCCTAGGGACATTAAGAGAATTCTCTAGGAAATCTCTAGGAATTCTTAGAGAGTTATTTAGCTATTTACCCTAGAATTTACTACTACTTATAAATAAATTCTTTACTTATTAGAAAAGGAGGGATTATTAAATTTATAACTAATGTACTTATACTAAAGTATAACACAAAGATAATATATATTATTTTATATATAATAATACGTCTATTTATAATACTTCTTTAATGGTAGAGTAAACATTATAGTAAGATATCTCTAAGCTAGATTAGCCTCTTTACTTGTTAGACCTAAACCTAATTAAGTATGTCTAGTAAATAATAAAGAATAACCTATAAAAGCTATACCTAGAAGTATTTCTCCTTAGGAAGAACAAGTTAGATATTAGTAAATTTAAGGAGTAATTATAGGCAGCATAGGATGCTATTCTACAGGAGAAGATCTTAGCCCTTATTATATTATTACCTAACTAACTATAGGCTATTATCTAGGCATAGGGTTAGTATATATAGTATTAAAAAGTAAACTTAGGGCTTTATTTTTACTATAGTCTTATTATATAAGGTTAAAAATTAATAGTTTTATTACTAGATAAAGATCTATATAAAAATATTAGTAGTTAGTTAAGTAGGCTTATGTTATAGGACAAGTGCCTTATATAGTAGATAGACTAGTAGAACATAAGATTACCCTATTAGTATATATCTAGGCATATACCTAAGGGTATATATCCTATTGCCTATTTCCTCTTATAAGAAAAAGCAACCTTAATAAACAACCTATACTTATACCTAGCTCTTGTCCTATGTTATTTATTTAGCTCTTTATTATTATTTACCTTATTTTATTACTTTACTATTATACTTTACCTTTACACTATATTACTTTATATTACTTATTATAGCCTTACTTCTCCTATTAAATCTATAATAACTAGTAGAAAAGCTATATTAAGTAGTAATATAACTACCTTAATCTATACCTTTAAAATTTTTCTTTACTAAGATATAGTAAAAATACTTATTTACTTTAATAAGAATTAGCTTATAAAAATAGTATACTAAGGCTAGTATAACTAGGCTAAATTACTAATATATAGTATATATATATATAGCTTTAGTAAAATCTAAATTATAAAGTTACTTATTCTTTACTATAAAGCCTTTATAATAATATATATACCCTAATATTTATAGAATTTAATAGTAATAAGCTATTTTATAGAATAATAAACTAGTAAAAAAGGTTTAAACTAGATAGTAGTAATATAGTTAATCTATATTAAATAAGATTAAATATCTAGATAGTAAAAAGAATTATTAAGAATATAAGAGAGTACTTAGACCTATATATATAGCTTTATATAAAAGCTATAAATATTATATTATCTTATACTAACTTATAAACTAGTTAGTTATTAAGAAACCTAGTTATACTAAAAGAATATATAACTAAGTAAGTACTAAATACTCCCTAAAAAATCCCTCCTTAATAAACTAACTTAAATAAAGATATTATAATAAGTAAAGCCTTTACCTAAAGTAAAAATATTTTACTAGATAGTATATTACTAAAGTAAGTAAAAAGTATAGTAATATTATAGTAATTACTAAAAACTAAAAGACTAGAAATTATAAGCCTACTAGGCTTCTATATTAGCCTACTAGTAGATTTTACTAAGAAAAATAGACTACTAGTCTATCCTTAATAACACTTATACTTTATACTAGGTTAATTTCTAGCTAGTATAAGTAGCTACCTATATAGCCTAGACTTACTAAGGTTTTAGCTTATATAGGCCTAAATAGTATAAGCCTTTTACTTATCTTATAAAGTATATTAATAACTTTTATTATTAAGGTAAATAATATATATATTACTTATAGCCTAAGGACTACTAGTAGTATACTTATTTCCTTAGAAAAATTACCTAGGTAAACTACTAAGTACTACTTATTTACCTATATACTTAATACTATTAGACTTAATAGTTAAGTAAGCTTAAGCCTTATAAGGACTACTACTTCTAAGTTAACTAGTAATTAACCTTATATAGTAAAGATAAGTATTAGCCTTAATAATGCCTTTTACTATAGGCCTAATACTACTAATAGATATAAATAAGTTAATAGTAGCTTTCTTTTATACTATAGTAGCCTAAATATAGTAGGCTAAGACTTTATTAGGTTTTATAACTAGCCTAGGTTATATACTAGCCTAGATATACTTAATAATAATAGTTAGGATATTCTAGCTAAATATAGACACTAAATATTACTTACTTAACTTTATTTTTTATAACTACTATATAATATATTACTATAAAGTAAAGTTATAAATCTAAGTAGTTAAGAAAGTATATCTAGATAAATTATACTTATAGTATTTTAGTTAAATAGTTTAGTAATAACTTTATAGTTAAGTATATAACTAGTAAGAATTTTAACTTAGAACTAGAGAATAATACTAGCTAAAAAAACAAAAGTAGTTATATATTCCTAGATATCTTAAGGAATATTTTAGCTTATCCCCTATTAATATAAAGAAGTAGTTTAAAGAGAACTACTTTACTATTAAGAAAGTTAATAAGTAAAATAATATTTATACCTTTACCTAATCTTACTTTAAATATACTAAGGTATAGAGTAACTAAACTTAGTGCTAATAGCTAATAAGGTTCTATAATAACTTTACTTTTTAACTTTAGTAATTCTTTTATAAACCTAGAAAATATAACTTCTTTAATAAATATATTACACTTATAAAGGAATAATACTAAGTACTATAAGATATAGTACCTAGATTATATTATAACTATTATATAGAATATTACTAACTAACACTGCCTTCTAGAATAATATTACTTATTAATCTAACCTTTACTCCTAAATATAGATACTTACAGTAGAATCTACTAAGCAAGGCAATATTTAAAGAATATAAATTATAGTACTATAAATAGAAAAAATAAGCTACTTTTAACTATATAAATTACCTCTCTAAATATACTACTTAATAATAGTTATAAGCCTAGCTTTAACTTAATTTATAAGTAATAATAACCTTTACTATTATAAGGTAGTATATACTTAGAAATACCTTTTTTAAAACTAATACTTTTTCTTAAACTTATTTTACTCTTATAATACCTTTAAAAGTAATAGTAAGCCTACTAACTAATACTTATCTTTATAGCCTTTTAACTATATATAAAGATTAGTTCCTATAGTATATAAAGCTTTACTTTTATATTACTTAACGTAAAGTCTAGTAATTTATTAATCTAGATAGTAAAGAGAAGCTCTCTAAGTACCTAGGAGCACCTATACTAGCTAAATATATTATAAAGTAAAACACTAAACACTAAAAGTAATATAAAGCTAACTTTATAAGCTAGAATAACCTTTTAGTTAGTTAGTAAGTAAAGTAGTAAGGCTAAAAGCCTATTTAGCTAGTAGTACTAACTATTAATAATAAAGTAATAAAGTAAAAATAGATTATTATTATAAGTAATTTATTTTTTACTAAGCTAAGAATATATAAATAATAAAAAGTAAATACCTATT
>NW_026850977.1:0-9723 GCF_030913465.1 Colletotrichum navitas
TATTCTTAACTACTTATTACTAACTAGCTTTTTTAATATATTATTTAGTAATAACTTTATAAATTTATTTACTAGGTTATTACTACTATAGATTTACTATATTTTATAAATCTTATAGCGTTTATATAACTAGTAAAAGGCTATAATATCTATTATAAGTTACTTCTCCTTTATAGTACTAAGTTTTATAAGGCACTTATAAAGTAAGTATAAGTTAGTATAGAGTATTATAGGTATTTATAGTAGCTTAAAGTAGTTAGTAATTATTATAAAAGTATTACTAATTATATAGGTAACATTAGCGCTAGTAACTATCTTATAGACCTTAGAGGTAAATATACTATATATAACTTTTTTATACTTTATTAAGCTAAAGTATATAATATTATTAGTTAATTTAAAGCTTTTACTGTTAATAGTAGGTTACTTAATAATTTATTTATTAGTAAAGACTATAATAAAGCTAAGTTAAAAAGTAAAGTTATAGTTATTTATAAATAAACTATTAATAAATATAAAGACCTTAGTAGTTATAAAGTTAATTAGTAAAAATTATAGGCTATAGTTAAGGTTATTAATTTACTATTTAACTTAGTAGTTTAAAGCTCTAATCTCCTCTACTATAGGTAATAAGTATTAAGTAGTAACTAAATAGTTAAAGTAAGCTTTAGGTTAGTAAATAAAAGTAATATATATACTATAGGTATATTACTAGATATAATCTTACTAAGTAGTAGGTAATTTCTTGTTAATAAGTTAAAGCTTTTTACTTTAGCCTTTTTAATAAAAGGTAAGCTTACTATTAATAGTAATAGATAATATACTACTATTAAAGGTAATAAAGTTATTAACTATAAGTAACTACTATTATAGGCTAAAGCTATAGTAAGTGTAGTAGGGCTTTACCTACTATAACGTATAAGCTAGCAAGGTAGACGCACTTAGTTAGCGCTTAGTTAGTACCCCTATTTAACCTTACGTATACAATATATATACTACTATAAATAACCTTCCCTCCTTAGTCTAGATTAATTATATTAAGTTATTATACACCTATTAAAAGGTAGTACTAACCCCTTATATATCTAGACTTACTAACTAACTAAATAAGTAAGCTAAGTAATACGCCTACGCTAGCGCAAGAGGAGGTAGCTTTTATATATAAGGCCTTACTTAAAATATATAACACTATTCTAAGCCTTTAAGCTAATATAATAGCTATTAAATAAAGTACTATAACGCTAGTAAAGAAAAGTGTAGTAACTACACAAGAGTACGCTAAACCTACACCTATAGGCGCTAGGCCTACGTAAACACCTACTAAATTTGCGTAGGCACCTGCTATGCCTACGTAAAAGGCTAGCTCTTAAGCGTAGACCTAGAAGCTACTGCCTTTGCCTAAGAAGTTCTTAGGCCTATGCTATAACTTTCCCTTATAGTTACACTAGATATATAATAAAATAAAGCTTAATTATACTTTCTTTATAAATAATTATAAAGTATAGTACTTTATTAATGTATACCTAGAGATTAGGCTATAATATACTATCTCTATATTTTACTAGTAAGGCAGTAAATAATATAACTATAACCTTAAATAATTCTTATAGTACCTAGAGTATACCTATAGTAACCTTAATATAAAGTAGTATATAGCTAGTACACTAGTCTTTATCTATATAAAGGATAATAAAACCTTTTTATCTTTTTATCCTAAGTTTAAAAGGACACTAGTAAAGGCTAATAGGTAGTCTTAGGACTATAATATATATATTATACTCTTTATAAATATACTTTTACTATATATTTATACTACGTTAGTAAGTGTCTTCCTCTTAGATAACTATAATAAGTAAGTTAGGTAAATTACTAAAGTATCCTAAAAGGTTAAAGACCTCTTATACCTCTTTTAAAAGTAGTACTTACCCCTATATAAGGATACTAATAGTAACACTATAATAGTAGAGGCTATCTATAAATAAAGTAATAAAAGTTACCTTTATAAAAATAATAATAAAACACTAATAAGGTATAGTAATATATATAAAGACACCTAGGTATACTTTTACTACTAAAAGAAGGAATATATTACTAAGTAATATACTACTATATAACTAATAGTATATATAGCTAAAGTAGTAGCCTCTATATATATTAAAAGCTTTTATTAAATAATAATAAAGAGGAGAACATTAATAGTAAAGACTTAAGAAAAAAGTAACTTTAAGGTAAAATTAAGCCCTAGAGCTAACAAGTAAAGAATATAAAGGTTAAAAGAAGTTTTTATATAGCAAGAAAATAATTAAACTATTAGTACTACTAGATGCCTACGTTAATAAAGGTTCCTATGTTTAAGCCTTTACTAATACTAGCTATAATACTTATATAATAGTAAGTAGCTACTTTATGTACTAAGAGTACTTACTATATATCTTATAATATAAGACCTCCTTAAAGAGATTTATAGATAACACTTAGCCTATAATAACTAAAGGTATAGTAGTGTTTAAATTAGAGCTAAGTAGGTATTACTAGCGTATCTATGTGTATATTATACTTAACCTAGGCTAGGACGTCTTCTTAGAGAAGCCCTAGATAAAGGATAATAAAGTTATATTTAATATAGCTAAACGTACTGTCTACTATAGCTACACTAACCTTATATTATAACTAGTAGGCTAAAAAGAGTTAGCTAAGGTTTAAGAAATTAAAGTAGTATATATAGTAAGTATACCCTTTTTACTATACTTTATTAATAAGCTACCTACAAGGAGTATATATAATAAAAGTACTACTCCCCTCTTAATAAAGATAGCTAGGCCTTCCTATAAGTAATAGCTATTAGCCTAGCTAATATATAAAAAGCACTAATACTAAAGGTAGATAAAGTAGCCTAATAAGCTATAGTAATTATAGCCTTACTATAATAAGTTTATAATAAATATAGTAACCTATTTAACCTAAGCACTTTAATAATAGTTCCTTAGTACTAACTAGGCTAAGACTATTATATTAACCTTAAACCTAACGCTATATTACCTTAGGGACTACTTTACAGTATATTATATAAAGAGCTACTTATACTTAAGAGAACACTAGAAGACCTCCTTAATAAGGGATTTATATACGCTAGTAGCTTAGCTATAGGTGCACTAGTACTATTTATATATAAACCTAGTAGTAGCCTACGCTTTTACTATAACTACTATACACTAAATACTATTATAAAGAAGACTACTACTTACTCCCTTTAATTACTAAGACCTTTTAATAAGTAAAAGTAGTAAAGTAGTACACTAAGGTAGATATTATAGTAGTATTCTATAAGATAAGAATAATAAAAGAGATAAGTATAAGACTATATTTATATATATTATAGGCTTTTAAATAGCTTATTTACCTCTTTAAGTTAACTAATATACCTATAAGCTAGTAGCACTTTATTAATAATACTTTATATAAATTCTTTAATAACTATATTACTATATACCTTAATAATATCTTATTTACTTAAGTAGCACTAAAGAGGACTATAAGGAGAAGGTATATAACGTTCTTACTAAGTTATATACATAAGGGCTTAGCCTAGATATAGCTAAAAGTAAATTTAGCGTTAAGAAGGTTAAGTATATTAGGTTTATACTTAAAGTAGGCTAAGGTATATCTATAGACAAGATAAAGTATATACTATAAGTAAATAGTTAGCGCCTAAATTAGTTAAAGGAGTCTAAAGTTTCCTAGGGTTTACTAACTATTACTAGATGTTTATTAATAATTACTTTATAATAGTAGCCCCTCTTATAGAGCTAACTAAGAAAATATAACCTTTTACTAGAATAAGGATTATAAAAAGGTATTCTATAATATTAAGGAGCACTTCTAATGTGCTCTACTACTATATAACTTTAATCTATAAGCGCTAATGTTTATAAAGACTAACTGCTCTAGTTATACTACTAGTAGTACACTAATATAGAAAGATAGCACTAGTTAGTGCTAACCTATTGCCTTTTATTTATATAAGCTTACTTCTGCTAAGTATAACTACCTAATCTATAATAAAGAGATACTTACTATTATTAACTACCTATACGTATAGAGAGTAAAGCTTAAGAGCACTAAAAGTATATTTATAGTAGTTATAACTATAAGTCCTTAGAATACTTTATAAAGAAGTAAAAACTAATAGAATATTAGAGCTAGTAGGTAGAAGTCCTATTAAAGTATAACTTTAAAATAATATACTAACTAAGGAAAAAAGTAGTAGTCTTAGATATACTTTGTAGTATAAACAAGATACCTTAAGGGTTAGGATAATAAATAGAAGTAAAGGTAAATTATTTAAATAATCCTTAACACTATAATACCTATAGTATATAGTGTAGGTATACTACTTATACTATATATAACTATATTTAATAATAATAACCTATAGCAACTATAGGACTCTATATAGGACAATAACGCCTTGTTTTAAGAGGTTTACTAAGCTATCTTTAGTAGCGCTTATAAGCTTCCTTTTACCTATAGCTATATATTTAGGTTATAGACTACGCACTTAATAATAGGTCTTAACTTACCTAGAGGGGAGGCTATAAGTACTAGGTAGCTAAGACCCTAAATCCTCTAATAATAGCCTATACACCTAGTTAATCTAATAGAGCTATAACTTAACTATAACTAGCTACCTAGGCTAATAGTACACTAGAGATACTATTATATTAGTTTTATTAGCTAGGTAAGCATAAGTAGTATACTACTTTATTTATAACTATAATATATATAGTAGTAGTAAGTATAGTAAAAAGTAAAAAAGGCCTTTTATAACTACTTAGTACACTAGAGTGCCTCTAAAGTAACCTATTAATAGACTTTATTACTAACCTCTTAGTGTTAAGACTAGACTAGGCTAAATATATATAGGTTATTATTAACTAACTAAGTAAATTAGTAACCCTTAAGGCTATAGTAACTATAGAGGCAGAAAGTTATATAAGTGCTTCTTAAATTACTACTTTTTTTTTATAGTATACCTAAGAGTATAGTAAGTAACTAGGAAGTAACTAGATAAGCTACTTTTAGTGCTACTTTTATATACTTACTAGGATAATATAATAACTTAGTACCTTCTACTACCCCTAGAGTAATAGTGCTACTAAGAGGTTTAACTAGGAAGTCTAAGTAATACTCTATACCTATATAAGCTACCTCTAGGGAGATTAGGGTAGTAGCTACTAGTAATATAACTATTAATTAATAATTATACTACTATAGCTACTAGTATAAGCCTTTTCTTCCTAGAGTATAAGTATTATATTAACCTTATTATAATTAAAGAAGATATACCTAAGGTAATAGATTTATATAAAGAAGCTATATAATAATTAGTATAGTAGATAGTTAATATAACTACTATAGCCTAGGCTACTACTATAGTAGCTTAAGAAGTTATATAGAATTAGTAAATAAACAGAGGGTATAGTAAGGCCTTTTATATTAGTAATAAGGTATAGTTATCTATATAAAACTATTACTTCTTTAGCTAAATTAGAAACTTAACTAGCTATACTATAAGTATTAGGTTACTAAGGTTATTACCTCCTAGTAGTAAAGTTAAATATACTAGGTAATATCTATAACTACTTCTATATTAACTTACTATACTATATAGTAGATAACCTTTTACTAAGGTAGTATATTACTAATATATAACCTTACTAGTTATTAAGGATAAAGAAAAGAATAGTAAGTAGCTAAGATCCTAGGCGCTAAGTAGTATAAGAAATATAAAGTAAAAGAGTAATAGGCGTTAGTATACTAAGAGGGCTATATAGAGCCTACTTAGAGCCTATTAAGTTAATAAAAGACACTATAGCCTTAGATAACTATAAGAATAAATATAGGCTAATTAATAAATATAATAAAGTATAGACTATATATAGAAAAGATAAAAAAATATAAATAAATAATTCTTTATTTAGCTATAGCTAATAAGTAAAATTAGACCCTAGAGAGGCTATAATAGTAGTAAGGTAAATAATACTAAGGCACCTTAAGGGCATAAGGAGACTACTTACTAGTAGTCTCCTAGATTAAGGACATAGGTAAGTGCCTTAGGTATAATAAAGTTAATAAACTATATAAGTAAGTAACTAATTAGTACTATATTTATAAAATAATAAGATAATAGTACTTATAGTAGCTAAAGAGCTAGTAATACTCTCTTAGGCTATAATAAGCTACTTAGCCTAGGTAGTTATAAAACTACCTAGGCTAGGCCTACTAGACAAGAAGATAGCTATATTAGTAGTAGTAGTAGTAGTAGTAGTAGTAGTAGCTAGTATAAGGAAGAGGAGGTAGCTATAGGCTATACTATAGGTATTAGGCTATACCTTAGATTTAGCTTACTTATATAAGTGTATACTCTTAGTGCTCTTTTAAGCTATATAGGTAGCCTACTACTTAGTGTACACTAAGACTAACTAGGCCTTAGTAGTAGTAGTATAGACACCCTAAAGGTAAAGTCCTTATAAGGCTATTAGTAATAGTAGTAGTAGTAGTATTTATAGCCTTATAGAGGCCTATAGAGGTAATAGGTATCTAAAGGATTAGTATATAAAAGGAGTAATAAATATAAAAATAGAGGACTTATGCCCTCTAGGTAAAGTTAGTTACCTAATATATAAGGAGTATAGTAGGTACTACTAGACACTATATTCTTAGTATAGTAAGGCACTATAGGTCCTTTACTAGGTAGTTAGTATATAACTAGTAAAGAGGACACTAGATAGTGCTTACTAAGAGGTAGACCTTCTTTACTATAGGTAGTATAAAGAAAAGGACTATCTTTAATATTAGCTATATATCTACTATAATATAAGCGTAAGTTAACTTATAGAATAGTATAATAGGGTACACTTAGGGTTAATAGTAGTAATAAGGTCTTAGGTATAAGCTACTCTTTACCTTAGGCAAAGGGCTTTAGCTAAAGTAAAGGCTATAATATAATAAGTTAGTAATAGATTAATAGTAGGTCTATATATATATATATATATACACTTATAAAGGTAACTTACTAGTATCTTTAATTTTAATTATCTTAATTAATAAAGACTATATTAGTAAAATAATTACTTTATAATAGTAATATATAATAGTAAAAAAGGATACTTATAATACTAAAGAAGAGGCCTAAAGAAAAGAGAAAAAGAGGAAAAACGTTAAGTAGTCTACACTAGGTAATAACTATAGGCTAAGTTTCTATAGTTATATATAACAGAGGGCTAGTAAGGCCTAGGAACCTTATTTTTTTAACTACTAGCAGGGAGGAGGCATATATTATAGGCTAAAGCTATAGTAAGTGTAGTAAGGCTTTGCCTACTATAATGCATAAGCTAGCAAGGTAGACACACTTAGTTAGCGCTTAGTTAGTACCCCTATTTAACCTTATGCACATAACGTATACACTACTATAAATAACCTTCTCTCCTTAGTCTAGATTAATTATATTAAGTTACTATACACCTGTTAGAAGGTAGTACTAACCTTTTACAACTACTTAGGTTTTACTATAAAAGTAGCTTTCTTAAGCTTTTTTTTTTATAAGTAGAGAATTTACTATTTATAAGGCTAATTATATTATCTATTTATATACTAATTAATCTAAAGTTACTATTATTAGGTAATAATATTAATAAGTAAAGGTTAAAGGTTAATAAATCTATCTAAAGATCTTCTTTATAATAGTAGTTATAAGTTGCCTACTAGTAGGTTTTTACCTCTATAATACTATATAATAGCTTAGTTACTATTATTATTATATTTACTAAGTAAAAATAGTAAATTTATATAGGTAGGTAAATAAAAATAATATAATCTAGTAGTATTACTAATTAAGTATACGCCTAGGTAATATTATATAACTAAAGAAGAAATCTATATTAAAGTAGTAAAAAGGCAAAAGTAAGTATTAATTATTAGGCTATTTACTAGATAGTAAGTAACTATATAAAAATTATTTTTTTACTATTATTTATATAGCCTTAGATAATAAGCTATAATTTCTTATAAGGCTACTTGTTTTTACTTTTTACTTTATAAACTATATATAATTTAAATATATAGGTGTTACTATAGGATTTCTTGTTATAGGTAATAATATAAAATACACTATAGTTAATAAAGGCTTTTACTTTTACCTTATTAGATTCTTTAAAAGGTTTACTAGGTGTAGTAATAATCCCTTTTTTATATAGCTTAATAGTAAGTGTATAGTCTACCTCCTCTTTTATAGTTAAGAACACTATAGTTATAGTAGGTTATATCTCTATAAAGAATATAGGTATTAGGTTCTTTTATAAGTAACTATAGTGTTATTATAGTAGTTTATTATTAATAATAATAGTATTATATACTTCTTTTTTAGTGTTAAGTATCTTTATAAGGTCTTTTTATATTTATATAGTGTATATAGGACTATCTTCTACTTACGTAGAGTAGTTAGTAGGCTTATTTAGTGTAGAGAGGTCTAGTTAACCTTCTTTTATATAGTAGGGTTTTACTATAGTAATCCTAAAGTTATATAGGCTATAAGGTAAATTAATAGTATAAGTAGTACTATTATTAGTAATAAGGTAAAATAGGCCTTACTAGCTATATTTTTTATACTATATATAAACAAGAGATTAAAGAGGTAAAGTAATAGGATTAGTTAAATCTAGGCTATTATATATTATTAGTGCTTTATATAGCTATTACTTTATATAGATCTAGTATACTATATTTATTACTTTCCTAATAGCTTTAGTATATTATATAGTAGTTATAGTAAGTAATAACTTATTAGTTATTTAGAGGTATATACTAAATATAAGAAGAGTTAGGATAAGACTATCTAGGCTAGTAGTATTATTAATTATTTTAATAGTAAGTTAAAAGGTAACTTTAGGTTTAGCGCTAGTTTCTTTATAAATAATCTTATAGGTATAGTAAAGAGGTATATAATAGTACTTAACTTTACTAATACTATAATAGGCTTTAATAAGTACTTCTTTTACTTTAATAGATAACCTATAGGTAGTATATTTAAACTTACTAAAGTAAAAATTTAGGCTAATATTAGTTATTATTTAATTAAGTAGGCTAAGATATATATTAATCTAGTATATCTATAGTGCCTCCTATATATACTTTATAGTAATAGATTATAAGAATCTTACTATATTAAATACTATTACTATATTAACTATATAAAGTACTAGTTTATTACTATTAAGATATATTATATTAATAAAGATCTTATAGTTAAACTTATTATTATTATATAGTGTAAACTTAAAGTAACTAGGGGCTTTAGAGTATAATTAGTAGTAGTAGTAGTACTTATTAATAGCTTTAATTAATAAGAGGGAGGTGTTTTCTTAAGTATATTTAAGTAACTTATAAAGTTACTAAATAAATAGGTAACTAAATTACTAGTAAATTTAGTATAATTTACTATTTATTAAGTATTACCTAGTAATACTTTTCTCTAGTAGTTATAAAAGTATTTATAGGTAAATAAATTAGTAAATAATAAGTATAATGTTATTACCCTAGATTAGCTAGTTAGTAAAGTTATTAAATTTTATACTATAATAGTCTATATCCTTTAAGTAAAAGAGAAATAAAGTATTAGTAGTTATTATATAAAAAATAAAGTTACTAAGTAGTATAAGTATATTA
>NW_026850978.1:0-9678 GCF_030913465.1 Colletotrichum navitas
ATAGATTTATAGTAGTAATAACCTAGTAGATAGATTTATAAAGTTATTACTAAATAATATATTAGAGAAGCTAGTTAGTAATAAGTAGTTAAAGATATAGATAAATAAATAGGTTTCTTATATATAATAGACTATATAAGCAAAAAGTATTAAATACTTTTTAGCTTCTTGTTTTTATTACGTTTTTTAGCTATTCTTTTAGATATAAATAATAGAGGATTTCTAGCACTATAGAAAGTTACTAGTGTTATAATATTAACTATTATAAATAAATATTAGAGTTATTAGGTTAACCCTAATGACTTATTACTAGTAAATCCGTAGATATTTAGCTATAGATTCTCTAAGGATTCATAGGTAATAAGTTAGTTATTTAACTAACTAACCTACAATAATTATTCTTTTTTTCTTTATATATAATAGAGAACTATAGTTATCTTTATTATTTATTAATTACTACTAATATATATAGTTAACTATATTAACTTATCCTTTAGTGTTACTAATAATTATAGAACCTTAAGAACACTTAGATATCTTTTATAGACTCTAGTGCCTTCTAGTTAGTAATTATTTACACTTAGGACTTATTTATCTTAATCTTATCTAAGGTAATTATATACCCTAGGAATTTAACCTTCTATTAATAGAATAAACACTTAGATGGCTTTATAAATAGTCTAAATATCTAAAGCCTTTAAAGGACCTTCTTAAGGTCCTTAGTGTATTACTCCCTTATAGTAAAGTAAATTATAAGGTTATCTATATATATAATATAATATATATTAAGTAGCTTACTAAGCGCCTAGTAAATAAACGCCTAGAATATTATAGGTGTATTTATTAATCTAAAGGGTATAACTATATATTTAAAGTAACTATATTTAGTCTAGAACACTATTTTCTAATAGTCTTTCTTCTTAATATTAATATAGTAGTATATATTATAGATATTTACTTTTAAGATCTATTTAGCTCCCTAAAGCCTATCTAATAGCTTACTAATTAATAGTAATAAATACTAATTCTTTATAGTAACCTTATTAAGGCCTTAATAATCTATATAAAGGTATATAGTACTATCTTTCTTTAGTATAAATAATATAGGTGCTTTAGCTTTACTAGTAGATATAGTAATATATCTATTTACTAAGTTCTTAGTAAGATATTAGTAAAGCTTCTCTAGCTGTTTTTTATTTAATAGATAGATTAGCCTAAATAGTAGCTTCTTCCCTAGCTCTAGGTTAATTATATATTCTACCCTATTATAGACCTATAGTCCTATTACTAAACCTTTGTTAAAGGTTACTACTTTACTCTTAAGCTCCTTTAGGAAAACATCTACTAGTTTTATCTTTACTAGTTTACTAACTTTACAAGAGATATAGAGTATATATACTTACTTCTTGTTTTTAACTATATTATAAGTAATTACTTTAGGCTTAGTAATAAAGATTACCTTATAATACTACTTATTAGTAGCTATATTAATCTAGATACCTTTTTAGCCTATAGACTATCTAGATATAAGGATATTAGGTAGGTTTTCTCCTTTATCTATTTTAATAACTAGTTAGTAAATCTTCTATAGTTAACTTTAATTATTAATAAAGAAAAAGGTTAACTAATAAGCCTTCTTTTAACCTATAGGTTCTTTTATAAATACCTTAAGGGTTAGTATCTTTACTTTAGCTAGCTTAAGACCTAGATACTTTACTAGTCTACTACTAATAAAGTCTACCTTAGAGTATATATTTATTAATACTTTTATAACCTTCTTAATATCTCTTATAAAATAATTACTATACTAGTTATAGTTACTTTAATAAGTACCTTTATTATCTAAGGTATAAGTAAGTTAAGTATATTACTTATATTTACTTATTTTTATAGGATTAAGCTCTTAAATTCTTAGGCCTATTATAATATATTATACTATAGTAGTTCCTTAGTCTAGTTAGTAATTAAATAGCCTACTATTACTTATACTATTAAACTTCCTTTTTAGGTATATAGTTATAAGATACCTTTTTTAGTTATAGATAAAATAGTGCCTAAACTTTAGTTAACCTTTTACTAACTAGCTACTATATAACTAACTACTATACTAGTTACCTCTTAGCTAGTAGTATATTATATCTACTAGCTTTAAGTCCCTTAGGGCCTTTTTCTTCTAATCCCTTTATTAAGGCGTAGGCCTCTATAGGTGCTTATTAGTGTTCTAAGAGCACTTTTTATTATCCTTTTATAACCCCTTACTAAATTTCTAGTCCTTTAATAACTATAATTAATTAGCTTTATAAGCTATATTCTTTATATAAAAGATAAGCACCTTTTACTAAATTATTTTATTTTATAATAAGTAAAGTAACCTAAAGAAGTATTAGTAAGCCTTAGCCTTTAAGTCCTTTATATCTTTTATACTAAGGTTATAGTATATTACTAACTACTTAGTAAAGTACTATAACAAAGTCTAGCTATTATATATTTATATTCTTTAAAGCTTCTACTAGTAGTCTTACTCCTAGGCCTCTAGGTTAATATACTTTTAGTAAATAAACACTAAAAGTTATCTTAGACTAAAGGTTTAGTAAGCTTCTTCTTATAGTTATACTATTATATTTATAATAATAAAATACCTTTAATAAGGCCTATTTAACTTATTACTTTATAGTGCTCTTTAGATAAAGCCTATTAGCTACCTCTATAGTATTAATCTAATTTACTACTTAAGCACTTATAGATTCTTCCCTAGGAGTCTATAGTTATAGAATAAAGGTTTCTTATATTCTTTTTTACTAAATTACTACACTAGTTAGTTAGTAAGCTTTTATAAAAGGCACTTATAATACTTTTATTCTTCTTAGTATTCTTTAACTATAGTCTTTATAGTTTCTTAGAAGTATAATATTATTACTTATATAAGATCTAGAACCCTTAACTCTATATAATTATACTAATACTCTTACTACTCTATAACTATTTATTAATAAAGGCATTATTACTAACTATTAGTAAGTCTAGTGTATCTAGGCCTTATAATAGTAACCTTTCTTGTACTTCTTCTTTATTAGGTCCTTATATAAACCTTTCTAATAATAGTAGTTAGTTTTTACCTTTAATTAGGTATATTAGGTACTTAGCTATAGATAGCTATAGCTTGTCTATACTAGTAGTATATTAATAATAGGTTAGTAAGTAATTAGTATATCTACTGTTATTCTAATTTATTTTACTTATACTAGTTACTTAAGAGAGATAGAAGCTTAAGAATTATAAAATAATAGCTATAGGCACTTAACTAGGTAAGGCTTAATAGTAAGTATTTATGTATTATAAGACTTAAGCTTGTAGAGCCTAGATAATAGGGGCTCTACTGCTAGAAAACTAGATAGTAGGGTAAGGCGCTAGAGGCTTAGTAATCTATTGCTAAGACCTACAGCTATTACTATAAATCCTATTACACCTTCTAGTAATAAAAGTAATTATAAATAGTATAGTTAGTACTATTATAACTAAAATAAGCATTAGATATTACTAGGCATTAGTAAAAACCTATAAGTATTTAGTTATAGTTAAGCTAATAAGTAGTAGTACTAGCCTTTAAAGTATTAATAGTAGTAAATATAAAAGTATTATACTAGCTAGGTCTTACTCCTTTAGCCTAGGTAATAGTAGTATAAGTTAATAAAGGTTCTATAGTGTAAGTAGCTTTTACTATATACTTAGTATACTACTAGTAATCTATTTTAGTATTAATATACTACTAAATAATAGTATTCTAGAGGGTAACTAAAAGCTTATTATAAAAGTGTTTTTTTTACTAACTAGCTAGTAGCTTACTAACTTTAGTATATTTTATAAATTTAGTATACTTAGCTTATATATTCTTAAAGGTAACTAAAAGGTTATTAAGCTTTTACTTAATATTATTAATAACTATAAGGCTAATATAAATAGCTTATAGCTTTACTAAGATATTTTTTATAGTTATAACTATTTATTTAGCTTTACTAATTAAGTATACTATAGTAATAAGTAATAAAGCATGTATAATAATCTTTATCCTTAGGTAAGCTATTATAGATAGTTACTTTAACTAGCTTAGTAACTTTTTTAATAAGTAACTTAAGGATCTTAAGCTTATTTCTACTATAGCTTTTATAAGTAATTAAGTTAAATAATATATAGTAAAGCTTTATAATATAGGCTAAGTGTACTTTATTATCTTTAAATTATTTTTTAAGCTTTACTATTAAAGTATTAAAATTACTTACTTATTAATATAGGGTAAAAGTATAATACTTTTATAGTTTACCTTAAAGTATTACTTAAATTACTACTCTATAGTAGTCTTATATAATATTTACTTAAATATAAAAGTTATAAAATAATAGTAGTTTTAAGTTAATAGTCTTATACTAGCTACTAGTGTACTTTATAGCCTAGTTATTAGAATATATCTTTATAAGGTTACTTATTTATTTTAGTATTAGCTATAATATTACTATTAATATTACTAAAATAAGGTAAAGTAATTTAGAGATTAATTTAAGCTAATTAGGAGTAAGAAGATATATTAAAGGGAAAAGTAGTTAGTCTAATTAATTAAGGAGCCTATATAAGGGAGACTAATTATATAGATAGAATAATAATAAACCTTTTCCCTTTTTTTAGACTTACTTTTTACCTAGATTAGACTATAAACCTTTTAATTAGTAAACTAATTAAGTATAATAATATAAGATAATTAAGAGTTTTATCTTTTTAATTATAATAAGACTTCCTTTACTTAAACACTTTTCTCTTGTAATTAAGATCTTAAATCTCTTAGATCTAAGAGATTTATTATTCTAATTAAGATAAGCCTTAAACTAATTAAGGGAGTATCTTGTGTTATCTTAGAGATTATTAGTATTTCTCTCTAGACTACTATACTACTTAGGTCTCTCTTACTTTATACTTTTCTAATAGTTTTCTTTTTAGAAGTCTAGCTAATTAAAGAAAATATAAAGAAAGCTATAAAAAAATAATAATAATTAATATAAATAAGTAACTAACTAGTAATAAAAAATAAACTAATTAACTAAATAGTAGTTAATTAAAAATAAAAAAGATAATAAAACTAAAAATATAAACTATATAATATAATTAAATTAATAATAGTATAGTTAAGTAAAATAAGTACTAAGGAGATAGCCTTTAGAAGCTCTTAAAAGACACTTTAGACTATATAATTAAGATATTTACTACTAATTAGTACTATATAAGTTAGTAACTATAGCTTAATTAGGACTTATAGATTTCTTAGATTAAAGATACTTATAATTAAGATAATATAATTATTACTTTAGACTTTAGTAAATAAACCTTAAGAAAGTAATAAACCTTTACTACTAAAATTATAGTAATTAGTATAACTTAGGCTTACTATAACCTTATAATTTTCCTTAACTAGTATATTAATCTTAGTTTAAGTATTTAATAAGGCTTTTTTAATAATTACTAGACTTTATTTAATTATACTAAAATAAAATAAAATTATATATATACTTAAAGAACTTAAAGTTTTATACTATTCTTAATAACTAATTATTACTATAAGTAATAAATTCTTTACTTTTCCTTAAGGTTTACCTTTAGTAAACCTAAAATACTATAGATAATACTTTTACTATAGGGTTAAAGGTTTAATATATAAAGAGCTAAAAAGATTATGTTTTTAATAATAATAAAGGTAGTAGACCTTTAGATTAGCTAAGACTATAGCTAATAAAGAAAAAAGCTAGTTTTTATTATTAAGAGAATATAGCCTTAATTAATACCCTCTTAGGAGCTATTACTACCTAGATCTAAGTTAGTACTCCTTAGATCTAAACCTTAATAACTACTACTACTACTAATCTAATAAAGAACCTAAACTTCTATAAAATACTATATCTTAGTTAAAAAAGGCTACTATTTTTATAGAAGATAATATTATAAAGTTCTTAGAAAAGTTTAAGATTAGTATAATATAGTATAAGTACTAAATTAATTTAAGGGTAAACTTATAGCTTATATAATAAGTAAAGATTATTAGACTTTAGTTAATAATATAATTAAACACTTACCTTAGGATTAAGTTAAGAAGTATTTTCTAAAGGAATATAAAAGCTAAATATAAATTACTTTTTAGATAAAGAAAGTAAATTAAAAGATTACTATAGAGCCTTAATTATAGACTTTAACCTATAATTAGCCTAAGCTTATTTATTAAGATTAATAATATTATTACTTATATAAAGTATTAGGATTATATACTATCTTTAATAAAAGCCTAATTAAGGCTATATATAAGTAATTCTATATTAATATAATTAAAGTATAGCTAAAGATATTAAAGTTAGTTTAGAGAGCTTTATTAAAGCTACTAAGTATTTTAACTTTAAAGCTAGCTTACTTAATATAATTATATATAAAAAGAATATAGACCTTTTTTTATTATAATCTAGACTTAAGTAAGCCTATAAGTTAAGACTTAACCTTATAATCTAAGGTAGTAGTATATATTAGTACTAAAGACACTAGTAAACTTAATAGCTAATAGTTAATATATAAATTAATTAACTAGTCTTAAGTACTACTAATTAAGAACTTATAAATAAGATAAAGAACCTTAAGATTACTAGAATAGTATCTAGAGCTAAGGCCTAGCTAAAGTCTTTAAAGTTAATATAATAAGATCTAATTAATCTACTACTCTTAGACCTAAGACTAATACTAGTACTACTAGTCTTTAGATTACTAGTTTATTATAAGTATAAGTAATATATAATAAATAAAGATACTTAGCTTATAATTTAATTTAAGGCGCCTAGTACTATAGTAAATATAATAAGTAAAGCCTAATAAATAATATTCTATTTACTATAATTAAGATAACTATAAGTAAAAGTTACTAATTAATTAACTTTTTTTATATATAGCTAATATATTAATAATAAAGACTATAAATTACTTACTTACTAGACCTAGAAGTATAAATTAGCCTCTTTAGTAAATAAACCTACTTTCTTATAGTAACTTAAGTAACCTTAGTTAAATATATATATATATAGTGCCCTAAGTTACTTAATTAAGACTATATAGATATCTATATAGTTAAGTAAAGTAACCTCCTAAAAACTAAGACTTAGTTAATTAGTAAAATAAAGTAAATTATAAAAACTTATAAAGCTAAAAATAAACCTAGCTTTACTAAAATAATAAAAGTAGTCTTTTTTTAAAAAAAAAAGAAGCTATAATAATTAATAGTAAAATAATAATTAAGAACCTATAGAAAAGTATACTCTTTAGTTAATATAAAGACTTAGATCTAAAGTTATAATACTTTATAGGCCTAATAAGCTAGTCTTATTACTAATTTCTAGTAAGACTAAAGATTATAATAATTAAGAAGCTTATAGCTAGAATTAAGAGAAGTTATAATAGTAGACTAACTATAAGGGCTAGATTAGCCTAAGAGGCCTAAAAGATTATAAGAAAAACTAATATACTAATTCTTTTAGTAAGACTTCTTTAGTAAATCTAGCTAAAGTTTAATATAGCTATAGGTACTACTCTATATAAGTAAAATACACTAGCGCTAATAAAGTATTAATTAAGGCTCTAAAGTCTTTACTTAATTTAGCTAATTTAGACTAATAATAACTAAGATTAAAACCTCTTTAATAAGTATAACTACTTAATTAAGAAAAATAAGTAAGGTTACTAAGATAAGATAAGTAAGAGTATAAAGCCTATAGTAGTACTACTAACTATAATTATCTTAAATATATACCTTTAGCTAAAAGTTAAGATTATAGCCTTAATTAAGTATATATAGCCTTTTAATTATTATTATCTAATACTAGTATATAAGTTAATATTTATTAAGATATATATTAAATTAGTAAAATCTAATATATACTAACTAAGCTTTAAATAAGATATTTAAGTTAAATCTAGGTAGTTTAATAAATTTTAATAATTTATTATATAGATATCTAGATTAATTAGTATAAGGTTACTTTTACTTCTTTATTAAGATAAATAAAAGACTACTAACTATTACTTCTTAGACTTTTATTTACTAAGATATAAAGCTTTCTTTAGGTATAGTAATTACTTAATTACTACTTATATTTATATAAAGATATACTTTTATAGATTTAGTAAAGGTAATTAGACTAATAGCCTTTAGAGGTTATAATATTTACTTAGCTAGATTAGTATATTATAGAGGTCTTTAAGCTAAAAAACTAGGATCTAGTAGTAGCTCTAGGACTACTACTAGAACCTAGATTAAATACCTAGAACTTAAATTAAAGATAATAAGTATTTAGTAGCTATTCTAGATAATAATAAGGCTAAAGAACTCTTAATAAAGGTTATATAGGATATAATTAGGCCTTAAGCTACTTAGATTTACTAAATCCTTATAGTAACCTAAGTAAGGCTAAGTAGACCTAGTGTATTCTAGAATATAAAGACCTTAGCTATAATCTAGGAATATAACTAATATCTAAATAAAAGATTAGTGCTTTAGTAATAAATTAGTAAATACTAAAAGAAGGCTATATATTAGTTTAAGATAATAGCTAAGTAATTAAGTAACTTAATATATAGTAAAGATTAATATAATATATAAGTATAAAGATTAAAAGGTTTAGCTTATTAATAATACTTTTTTAATAGTTTAGTACTTAATAAAGACCTATATTAGAAGCTTAAGAAGCTTAAGGAAGTTAAGAGAAGCTTTAAGACTAATTAGGCTATTTAAGGACCTAATTATACTAAATTCTCTAATATTAATTTAGGATTAAGACTTACTAAGGACTAATAAGAGATAATTATTAAGATTATAAGTACCTTTTACTTATAGAGTAAGACTTATTTAAATAATTTAATTAATAAAAAAAAAGCCTTACTTAGGATTTCTTAGAGTATAGCTAAGTTAATCTAATAGTAGCTTTACTATAAGAAATCTAGATAATCTTTATAAGGTATAGTAAGTAAAAGGAATACTAATCCTTAAGGTACTACTCTTAAAGGCCTTTAAAGTAATTAAATAATAAATTATATAAGAGATTATTAAAGAAAGTTATACTACTTACTAAATCTATAGTTCTTAGTTATAAAGAAAAATAATAGACTATACTTAATTAACTTAGTAACTAAGGTTAATAAAGTAATACTTAAGATACTTAGTAACCCTATTAGTAAATAACTTCTCTAAGGACTTTATAAAGTAAAAGCTTATATTTTTCTTTAACTTTTTTTTAAGTTATAATTAGATCTCTTTAGTAAAAAAAAGCTATAATTTAATAATATTCTTAATACTACTTAGCCTCTTCTAGTATTATATACTTTTATAGGCACTATAAACTTAGTTACCTAATTAAATTATACTTAAATCTTATAACCTAATTCTAAATTATAACTTAAATCTTTATAACCTAATTCTAGAGTATTATAATACCTTTATTAATAATATTACTATTAAAGGCCTTAATTAAGATATAATAATAAAGAACTACCTAACTATCTAAGGATCTAGAGGTTTATTTATAAGCACTTATATAATATTAATTAAGTACTAGTAAATATTAAGTTATAGGCTATATAATTTTAAGAGCTAAGTTATAGTAGTACTAG
>NW_026850979.1:0-9668 GCF_030913465.1 Colletotrichum navitas
TAGGTAGTACTTATTAATAAAAGTAAGTTTATTAATAAGCTTCTTAAGCACTTTAAGCTTACTCTTTTTAAGGTTATTATATATAATACAGTAAAAGGTAGTATTTTACTACTTAGTAAAGTATATCTAAATAGCCTTAGGGCTCTTAAAGTAAGCTTTACTTAGGTAACTATAGTAGTAAAGTCTTAGATATTCCTACTACTAATTTAGGTAAAATAAAAGGTAAAAGCTTTACCTTTAAGTATTAATAAAAGGCTAATACTATTTAGTGTCTCTTAATACTAATTTTACTATAGTTATTATAGAATAAGTTTAACTTAACGTTAAATATATTATATATTTTACTAGTATACTTAGATTTATTAGTAATAATCTTAGTTAAGGTACCTAATTACTAGGGAAAGGATAGTTACTAATAGCGTTATTCTTAATTAGCAGTAGCTATCCTATGCCTTAGGGTTCTATAGGATTAGTATATAAATAAGTAAAAGGTTCCTACTGTAATTAATAATAAGTAAGGAAAGATAATAAACTATTACCTTATTAAATAGTCCCTATGTTATATTATATAAGAAAAGCAGTAAATCTTATATAGATTAAGTCTACTATAGTAATACTAAGGTTTACTACTTTTACTAATATAACTTCTATACTTATTTATTAAGTTAGGCCTATATTATTACTAGTTATTACTTAAGGTTTATAAATATTACTAGGCTTTGTTTAGTTATATAAGTAATAGGTTACTATTACTGTTTTTACTTACGCTACTCTAGGCTAATATAACTACATTAGATATTATTTAAGAAGCTATTATATATTTTAATAAGCCTATTAAAGATTACTAACTTATACTATACCTTCTTAACTTCTTTATCTATCTAAATATAAAACTTATTATTATTAACAACAGTAATAAGGTATAAGGTAATTTATTAATAGTCTTTAGGTATAAAGATGCCTTAATTAAGAAGGAAGTTATAAAAAATTACTAGTAGTGTTTTACTAGTGCACTAAAGAGGGCTTTGTCCTATTTATTAAAGTGATATTAAAAATCCCTCTAGAGCTTATAACCTATAAAAGCATATTTAGCCTATTTAGCTATATAATAGGTAAAGTAGAAGTAAATAGTAAAAGGGTCTTACTTATTAAAAAGATTTCTTAGCTATACTTTTTATAGTTAATATATCTTACTATAGAGGTAGGCACCTTAGGGTGTAAGGTACTACTAAATTAACTTATTATAAAGTTAGTTATTAAGGTTAATTAGTAGTAATTACTATATAACTTTTATAGTAGTAATTAAGTAGTAAGTTTCTTCTTAATATAACTTACACTTATAAGTCTAGATAGTACTAGGTTAGTTTTATATATATAAAGTAAATAAAGATAGTTTCTAAAGGGGTAAATATAAAGATAAAGGGAAAGTTAAATAAGGTAGTAATTATTACTACTTAAGTGTCTCTTTTTAATAGCGCTATAGTTAGTATAGAAGAAGTTCTTGCTTATTAAAGGGGTTCTAATAGTGTAATAGACACTGTAGTGTTTCTTGTAGAGGTAAGGTAGCCTTAATAATACTTAACTTAGTTAGTAGTCTACTAGGTTATAGTAGGCTAAGTAAACTTCTATAATAGTAAGCCTTATTAATTACTAGTTATTAGTAATAATTAACTATTAATTAATATTAGTTTTTACTGTTTAATTAATAGGATCCTATATTTTATAATATTATAAAGGTTAAGAAAAGGTAGTTAAATTTATAGTTATTAATAGTTAACTAGTTAACAAGGTAAAGTAGGAGTATAAGTGTAGTAGCACCCTTGCGTATAGGCAAAGGTAAGGGATTCTGCTAGTAGGCAGTATGTTATATAACCTACTGCCTCTAGCTATATTACCTATATACTAACACCTATATTATTAACTTTAAGGTTAATTTTATTAATACTATCTTTAAAGAGACTAATACTAAAGAATATTAATAAGAATATATTATTATAAATTTAAAAAAGATTATAGTCTATAACTTTATTATTACTTATTAGTAGCTAATAGTTACTATACACTAAGTAAATAACTTACTAATTAAAGGTATCTTTAATAATAGTTCTATAATTAACCTTATTAGTAAATTATTTATATAGAGAATTAGCTTATAAGATACTATAGTTAAGATAAACCTAGGGATTAAAAGTATTACTAACTAAATAAAGAGGATTTAATTCTTAGGCGTAATTATAGATAATATTTACCTTAGGGACTACTATATCTAGGATATAGAATTCTTTATTTTTCTAGACAGTATATATAATAAAGGTTTAGTCCTTAGCACTCTATTTATTCTTAAGACTTATATATCCTTAGAGTATTCCTAAAACTAGATTATTAGTCTCTTTTAGTCTAAGAATACTAAGATTTATATTTCTTTATTATTTTATACTAAAGGATTAACTACTTAGTTTCTAGATTTTATTATAGATATAAATTACTTTCTAGATGTCTAATGCTTAAGATTACTTCCTATAGAAGAGGGAAAATAGTAGCTATTACTAAACCTCCTAATATAGTAACTAGTAATACTTTTATAGAAACTAATTACTTAGTTAAAGGAGAATAATAAGAGGAGGAAATTAATATAATACTACCTAGTATTAAGCTTCTATAGAAAGTTAAGGATATATAAAGTAAATATAAAGAAACTACTATACTTACCTTAAATAATATAGAGGTATAGCTTAATAATAATAAAGAAATTATTATAGTAATAAAAAAAGATAGTTTAACCTTTAATAATATTTTAGAAGTAATAATTAAAGTACTACTTTAGTAATAACTATATTAAGTAATATATATAATTTTAAAATTATCTAAGTAACGTATATGTATAGTAAGTAGTATATTATAGTAAGTAGCGTATATTTACCTACTTTTCTATCTTTTTAATAACTTAATTTAACTAGATTATATAAAATTAATTAAAAATATATATTACCTTATTCTTTATTAGTATCCTAAACTACCTTATAGGTTTATATGTTATATCTAGTCTTTCTGTAATTACTATATCGTTGTACAAGTGGTTTACTACTCTCTGTATAACCCCTCTTTTAGGATATTTCTTTACCTCTAGCTTTAATAACGTCCTTTTCTCCTTATAGTGCCTTTACTTTAGCTGTATTAAGTGATCCTTTAAGACATAGTTAGGTCTTTTTAGCCCTCTAGCGCTTACTAAGTACCTTTATCCCTATATAAAGTTAATAGTTCTTTGCCTTAATAATAGTAAGTTAATATACTAACTTACTAATACCCTTTAACTATAAGTTAATTACCTTATATATTAGTGTTAGTAAACTTCCTTAATAGTCCCTAATCCTTTTTTTTAATAAGGTAAAGCTTTATATACCTTTAATTACTATTGTTAGTGTCTTTAGGTCTTATAAGCCTAAGCTAGTTAGATATAAGTTAACTAGTGTTAGTGTCTTTAGCTTAAAATCTAGGCAAGAAATAATAACTTTAGGATTAAAAGGTACAAGACTAGCCTATTAAAACCTACTTATATATTTATTTTGCCTATTAAAGTAAAGAATACTACTTTAAAAGTAGAAAAGAAGTTATCCTTAGTAATATACGTAATTTATATCTATATTATTTTCTTAATTTTCTTGCTATATAAGTGCTTTAAAGGGCTAAAATAGCTAATATTAAGAGGCTAAAGCTTATATAATAAATAAGGAGGTATATATAAAGTAATAATACCTTCTTTAGTATAATAGTTATTAAATTTAGTTAATTTATAGCTGTTATAGCTATCTAGGATTAGAAAGTAATAAGTACTCTTTATATAAGACTTTATATACTAATTAAAGTGCTTTAGCTAATCTAGGCTAATCTTGTTTATAGTCTATCTGTTTTTACTTAGGTAAATACACTATATAGCTAAAAATTTACTATTAAGGTACTATAATAAAAGGTAATATTTGCCTTTTATAATAATGTACAGAGGTATTACTTAGCTATCTATATATACACCCTAAATAATAGAAACCTATTTATAATTACTAGGCTGCTTTATATAAGGCCTTTTACATTAGTTAAAGTTATAATAACCTTTATATATAATAGTATTCTTATTAAGAACTTAGTCTTATTAAAATTATAGATATTATAATCCTATATCCTATACTTTATAATTATATTTTACATAAGTGTAAACTAGCCTTATATAATTATAGGATCCTTAGCTAAGGCCCTCTAATAGTTAATCTAACGTTAAAATCGCATTTTTAATTAGGGTTATTATTATATAAAGTTCTCTGCCTATTAGGGTCTAATATATGTCCTATTATGTACGTTAAGGAGTTAATTAGCTATATCTTATATATCTTCTTGTTGCAGAGGAAATCCTTAATTAATTAGGTTAATAACCTTTTAAGAATTACCTCCTCTTTAGATATAGTTATCTTTATTAATTTTAAATATGTCTTAGCTTATATAACTTTTTAGTGCGTTAATAATAGAGTATAGTTTTAGGCATATTATAGATAGAGGCTACCTTTTGTATAGATAGATTTTGGTCTTTTTAGATAGCTGTAATTACAAGGATGATTTAGCTTTCTTAAGAAGAGGATTCTATTATTGTATATAGAGAAAGGTTAATATAAGGATAAAGCTAGTAGAAATAAGGTAGACGTGCGCTACTTACTATAATGCGCCACTTACTATGTATATATATTATATAAAACTATATAATAGTTACTCTTTAGATTCTTAATTTTATATTTATAGACCTAATAAAAAGAAAAACACTAGAAAAACTAATTAAAACCTAAGAAAAATACTATATAAAAAGGTCTAGAGGTATATACTAAAATATATACTACCTTTAATAATATAACGCCTAGCTTATAGGACTAACTATATATATAGCTAAAGGTAACCTTAGTATCTTAAGGACCTTTAGAAGAAGTTAAAATAATATATAAGATAAAGAATAAAAAGATTAACCTAATAAATAATATACTATTAGATAGATTAATACCTAAAGGTAACCTTAAATAGAAACTTAAGGCCTAGGAAAAAGTAAAAATAAACCTTTAGCCTAACTCTAATAGCCTATTTATAGACTTAATTATACTAAAGTTTTTAAATATTAAGAAAGGTTCTTAGTTAATAAAAAAAAGACTTAAAGTAATACTAGTAATAGTTAACTATTTACTCCCTAAGAAAAAGACCCTATTAGCTAAGATCCTAATAGCTAAAGAAAAAGCTTTTATATAAGAATTTAAGCACTATAGATCTATTTATCCCTTAGTTACCTCTCTATAAGTTATTAAGATAGTACCTTATAAGGCCTAGTAAAAAAGAAGTATTCTTATCTTATAAGCCCTAGAGAAAGAGGTTATTAAGATTCTAAAGGATTACTTTAAGAGAAGAACACTTAAGTAAAGCTATACTATATATTATAACCTTTTTTTTTAGTCTATAAGAAGAATAAAAAAATATAACTAATTAATTTAGTAACTAAGGTTAATAGTATAATATTATATAATAGAGGGCTTTTTTTAACTATAGATAATTTTTTAGAGGACTTTACTATATACTAATTACTTTTACTTATTAATATTTTCTCTAGATATAACTAAGTCCCTTTAGCTATTAAAAGTAAAGATCTTACTATATTTACTACCTCTCTTAGCCTTTTAAGGTATTATACTTTACTAATAGAAGCTATAAACTTAGTTACTAAATTTATATATATTATAATATAGATTCTTTATAACTTTATCCTAATATATTATAAAGTTTTTTAGATAATATTACTATTTAAGGACTAACTTCTAGGTATAATAATAAGAAGCTCCTAATACACCTAGGTATTTATAGATTTATTTTTAAGTATTTAGTTAATATTAATAAAGTTCTAGTTAACCTTAAGCTTATAGGTTATATAGTAGTAGTAGTTAAGTCTAAATAGGCTTAAACTATAGTAGTAATTATAGGTTATATTTATAGTACTTCTAGTTACTACCTAGACTAAAAGAAGATTATTAAGATCTATAAATAGCTTACTTATTTAAGTACTACTAACGTTAGGTCTTTTCTAGGTATTATATTCTTTTACTAGATTTAGGTCTATAACTTTTTAATAATAGTAAAGCCCTTTATAATAATACTCTAGAAGAATATATACTTTAACTAAGGACTTAACTAGTAGTAAGTAATAAATACTCTTAAAGAAAAGTTAATAATAGCCCTAGTCTTTATCTTAATTAACTATAGTAAAGAAGGTAAATAAGTATACCTTATAGTAAATACTAGTACTAAAGGATAAAAGAAGTCCTTAGCTAATTTATAGGTAATAAAAGAGTAGTAGTAAGGTTTAAAAGTAGTATATAGGCTAATATAAAGCTAACCTATAATACTAGTAAAAAGGAGCTTTATAAGGTTCTTAAAGCCTTAAAAAAGTCTATAACTACCTATATAAATAACACTTTTTATTAAAAATAGACACCTAAACTCTTATAGCTTAACTTAATAGTACTACTAGTAATATACCTAGAGCTTTAGTAATCTAATAGATTACTTAGATCTATATATTTAACTTTAAAGTTTATATATTAGAGGGTTATAAAACACTACTACTAATAGATTATTATAAAAACTATAAGGACCTTTAGACACTATTAATAAGGCTACTAAAAGAGAAATAGATAACTAGATTAATTTATAGATCCTTTTTACTAACACTAAAGCTTTTACTTTCTTTAATAAGGTATAATTAATTAGTAACACTAAGTAACTAGAAGAGGTTTATAATACTAATAATAAATTACTAGATTAATTACTTTTTATTTTATCTTCTATTCTAGATAATTCTTAGATCTATTTAATAAAGTCTAAATAGATTATATACTATTTATTAATATAGTAATAACCTTTAGGAATTTAACTTATATAATATAAAGCTTTAAGATTAAGGCTTTTATATTTATCTTATATAACTAATAATTATTTATAAGGCCTATGCTATTTAAACTAACGCTATAATAAGTAGTAAATAACCTAAAGTAGTAGTAATCCTTAATTAAAGTAGTGTATTAAGAAAGTAGTTATAGAGGACAAGAATCTATAGCCTATTAGCTAGCTAATTAGTATATCTAGGATAACTGTTAGAAGTATAAGAACCAAGAGTATCTCTTATACTCTTAATACTTCTTTATCTTATATTTCCTCTATTATAGAGGTTATATATATATAAGATATATATATTTATAATCTACTAACTTAGTAGATTAATATATATATTAATTACATAAGTATGTCTAATTACGTAATTACTAGAAGATAAGAGAAGGTACTAGAATGTCTAAGAAACCTTCTCTTAACACTATCTCTTTAACAAGGTTACTGCTTTAAGTTAAGGTTATTTAACTAGGGTTATTAAGTTACGTAATCTTAGGTTGATTTATAAGCAGCTTACGTAAGTATAGAATATTCTAGTAAGCTAGATAGGTCTATATAAGGGCTAGATTTCTTCCTGTTTCTAGTCTATCTTATTCTCTCTCTAAGTAAGCAAGTAAATAGATTAGTTAGTAATAAAATAATAAGACTAACTATTATACTCTCTTTATATTTATATCTTTATATCTTTATATTTACCCCTGTTATCCTATATTCTTGCTTCTATAGGATATATCTTTATATAAGAGATATACTCTCTTATATACTCTTTAGCTATTATTCTCTCTAAGAGATCTAAGCCTACTTGTTATACTAACAATAACTTATATAATAAGGTTACTAAAGCTATCTAGAGCTACCTAGACTACTAATTATAGTAAGTAAAATAAATAGATAACTAGTAGATGTATATAGAGCTAAAAGGTTTACCTTTTATAAAGATATTACTTAATATACAGAGGGTTAACTAGTATTACCTTATTAAAAGTAGAGATTTATTCTTAGGATAGCCTAAAGCCTAATAGTTAAAGAGAGTAATATCTAAGGAGGTTACTAAGTTTATATAAGAAGAGATTATTTATTATTATAGTCTCTATAGTAAGCTTATTATTAATAATAGACCTAAGAATAAGGAGTATATTATTATCTTTAATAAGAAATATAGTATAAGGAGGAGGTTAGTATCTTTATATAACCTAAGGGTAAATAAAGCTATTAAGACTAGCTACTAACTAATTACCTATATACTATTAACTTTTATAAAGGGTATATAACCTAATTTCTATCTTTATTTACCTACTGCCTTATTTATAGACTAAACTAGTGTTTATATATTAACTAGCTTTAGTTCTTTTTACTTAATATATAGATATAAACCTATTACACTAATTAAGATATTAATATTAATATAGAAGGTTTTAGATTAGTTATTTATTATAAATAAGGACTAAGAGATATAGATATAACTAAAGGTATTCTTATAACTAGATAAAGACTACAAGAAAGTATAGAAAGTTATTATAATATAGTATAAAAAAGTAGCTAAATACTATAATAACTAATATAAGAGAATATAGTGTAATAGCTAATTAGAAGTTAGTAATATAGTCTTAGTATTTAATATTAAAGAATCTATTAATAAGTCTACTATTAAGAAGCTTAATTACTAATAGTAAGGACTTTTTATATTTACTTAAGGGCACTAAATATACCTTTATACTGTCTAGTAATATTATCTAGGGACAAGATTATTAAGAAAATATATAGAGGTAACTAGTTATAAAAGTTTATTAAAGCCCCTAAAGGGTACTAAAAGCCTATTAATAAAAGGATTCTTAGATCTAATTTAGAAGAAAATATTATAAAACTCTTTTTAGCGTTTAGTTAGTTAAAAGTAATAAAAATAAAGTTATAAAGAAAGAAAAAGAAAAACCTCTTTTATCTAAAGCTAATAATAAAGATAATTTATTTAACTTACTTATAATAAGGTTATAGTAGTACTTAGTAGACCTATAAAAAGCCTATAACAAAATTAAAAGTTAAGTATTTAAAGTTATACTACTATAAATAGATCTTAAAAAAGTAAAAAGTATATTTAGATAAAAGAACTAGATAATATAGGATTTCTTTTATTATAATAAGCTACTTTTCCTTATTCTTAGACCTAAACTACTTTATATTTCCCTAGAAGTTAAGTTATTTCTTATTATTTTCTTATAAACTTTATTTTTATTTTTATAATTATTTTAATTAGTAATAATACTTTATTTTCTCTAGGTAAAGCTAAAAAGCTTATAATTTACTTTACTATAAATTATAGAGGTATTTATAAAGTAAAGATATAGTAAGTATAATAAAAAGAGGCTTTAGGGTAAAACTTATTAGCTTAAGTAGTATATTTCTTATAAAGTAAGTTAAAGCTAAAAAAGTTAATACTATATATAGTAATAGTCTAGAGGATTCTTAACTATAGGATAAGGAGCTTATTAAATTTACTACTTCTTTTCTTTTTTCCTTTAGTCTTAACACTATATCTATATTATTACTAAACACTCTTAATATTATAAAAGTATTAACTTTAGGTTTTATAATAAAAATAGTTAGTATAAGAGGTACTAAGAAAAGATATATATTTAAAGTATAGGTTATATACCTAAGCCTTAGTCTTAGTATTTCTAGTTATATACGCTTACTCTTTATAATAACTATAA
>NW_026850980.1:0-9618 GCF_030913465.1 Colletotrichum navitas
TATTGCTTGTCACCGCCAATAATGCTAGAAAGCCCTACCACAGCCCCTGTCAGGGGGAACAGGGACCTTGTTAGATGCAGTTGGCTCCACCTCCTCAGCAGGCTCTTCGCCCAGGAGCAGTCAACAGGCAGACACTTTGCAGGGCAGCATTTGAGTCATCAAAGTACCTCTTAAAGTCTCTCGCTTATTCTGCACAGACCTACGCATAGACTAGCTTATCCTTTTACAAAGAAAAAAAAAACAAGAAAACAGCAATATCTCTGTAAGCTTAAAGTGCATCTAGAATATAGTAGCATAAATTAACTTTTTAGAGAAATTTACCCTTAGACACACTTCCTTTAGTTAGAAATAATTAGGCTATAGTATACACTATTATAAAAGCTTTATGTTTCTTTTTTTATTGACTTAGAAGTTGAGGATTTGAAGTTGGTGGTGTGGGGACATAAGTGACTTAAGAGGAGGTGGGTCAGTACTTCGAGATAGTCTGAGATGCTAAGGTTTGACCCACAAAGTGTCTGCCTGTTAACCGCTACCCTTTGCCCCATCAACTTCCACGATTACGCCCACCGATTGGCCACTAGTGTAGAGCTCAAAGAGTGTGTTATTGGTCAGGGCCATGAAGATCCATGTGAATAGAATCATGGTCACCGTGATAGCCCCTACAAGCGCATATACAGCCCATGGGCGTCCAGCGGCCCAACTGAGAACACTAGCAAAGGCGTATAGCGCCAGTGTCCCAAGGGAAAGGCTAGGAAGCACGCAGTAGCTATAATGGTAGAGGTGGACCTATTGGTGGAAGAGCTGAGGGGATGTGCCTGTTGTGTCAAGGAGGACAGGGACAGCCACTAACGAGAGGCTTATTATGGCACCTAGGTAGTTATTAGACAAGGGAAAGAAGGGGGTAAGATATAGGGGGTATTTCACCAGAGAGAAACAAGCCAGTGAGTACAGCTACAGTATTAATGGTGACAAGTTGTTTGTTTCTAATAGCTTTTGTTTGTTCAAAGACTAATAGGATTATGTAAATCAAATTTGAGGCGTTCTGTCTAGAGACTTGGGCCAGTGGAGTTTCGTTAAGACATGTCTATCTTATAATTTGTCTTTAGTGACGCTTTTATGTTGACCCTGTAGGATCCAAGCCCGAGCTGGAGGTTGAGAAACAGAACTCGGACCTTTGCAGTGTGGCAATCTGCCCTGTTCATTTCTTTGCGTGCGCAGGATCTCTCACGAGGACGAAGAACACTTGCTGAGTCTGCGACCCTCAAAGGATTCAAAATAACCACTCTTGTTTCTTTTGCCTGTTGCGAAGTGCGTTAAGACAGCAAAGCTGGCAGAAAGCTTGTGTGTTTATTTACGGTATTATATACCTTGATTCCGTGGTTATAAATATCCAGCTTAATTAGAATAATCTAACCTAAATAGTTTTCTTTTAGCTTAATAAATAATAATATGTCTGTTGGCATTAAACGAGCGTATAGGATCTTTAATAATAACATGACCAACATGATTGGATCTTAAAATCTTGTCATTCTGCGATTTACACTAATGAAACAAGATGTACCTAGTTGTAACACTCCTGAAGCTACCCCTTGAGAGCACCTAAAGTCAGATACTCCAAAAACAAACTACTATTTACTGTAATATCAAGCTCCCTACAAAACATCTCAGTAATGACTAGACTCATGAGGCTGTCCACGCCAACGTCCCTAAGCCTTGTATTATTGCTTAAGTCTGCAACATCAATGCCTGTCTGGCTAGCAATGATAAGTGTTGCTTTGGCTACAATGCTGCTGGGGTCTTTGGAAGCCGGCGGCGTACTTTCTGACCCTTGGTCTGTTTCCGTCGCGGGAGTCTCACCCCTTACTGCTTTGCTCACGGATGAGGTGATGCTTGAAGGCCTGGACGATGAGTTGATGGACAGGGCGGCTAAAGTAGAGCCTGGGCTTTGCGTTCCGCCTAATAAGGCCTGCTTATTGCAAGTAGCAGTTGATGACGCTGGGCAAGGGGAATTTTCCTTTAGCGAAGAGTGTCTCTGTAATAAGGCAACCGATTTGGCGGTAATGTTGACGGAATCTGGGGGAGAGAAGAAACGACTGAGAAGGATTCTCAGATACCGCCGAAATTGAATGCCCCCAACTACGCCAATGATCTCCCCCTCTCTCATGATGTACATGTCCCTGAAGAAGACACCATCGTCATCCTGAGACGGAATCATCTTGATATACGATTGATACTGCTCCCTGGCCATGAGCGGCCTTGCCAGGAGCATAGACTGCCAGCTGGGCGTAACGCAGAAATGATTCACTGTGTTGTGGGCATTGGTGACGTTTATCACGAACCTGGCCAGGTGAGCGACGCTATTGATGAAGTAGGGAGGCACAGTCCAGACGCTGCCCCCCTCCTCCGTGGTAAGCCGGACGTCTGCAAAGGCCTTGAACTCGTGCATGACGACCGAGTGTATTCTGCGGTACTTGTCCGTGTAGTTAACGAGGCTTGAGGCGAAGAGACTGTAGGCCATTTTGCGAGAGAACTGCGTGGCTTGGCCCTTTTGCGCCATGTCTTGCAGGGTCTCTATGCGGCTTTTGACAAGGTGTGTGATGGCAGCCCAGGATCTAAGCCATTCATAGGCATTACTGCAGAGCACGGTGGCTGTGGTAAAGGGCTCTGACTCCGTTATTGCGCCGTTGCTGCCCACATTGTGCCATTCTACCCTGATACTGTCGTTAATGTTGCTGGTGCTTGCGGTGACGTGGATGAGCTGTGGTTGTGAAGTGTTGATCTGCGCAACGAGGCCTTTTGCGACTTTCAAGTTGGCGATGTTGAGATGTTCGTACTTGACGGGACTTTCTAGTTTTTTATCATGTACTCGCCGAGCGTGTAAGCGATATCTGCGTGTATGGACTAGTTAAACATGGGTTTAGTATCAGGGACATAATAGGGGAGGGGTAACTTAGGCTTAAGGGGATGACAGGACTTACTGAGGTGACCACGCTGCATCTGTTTATGCTGTGGCCGTGAGCTGCGGCAAAAAAGTCCGCAGACATGAGATCAGACTGCATTGTTACGGTACCGGACGTGCCGTAAAACTCCTTGCGGATGATGGCCTGGACAAGCGAAGTCCGGAAAGACGATACCACTGGCGACAGCGGCGCTACTCTGGTTTGCCTCGCATCCTCGTAGAACATGTTGCCTTTAGTGAGAGCCTAACTCCCGTTATACTGAATCCAGTAGTTCTTGTTGTTCCAGCTGTACGTAGGTAAGTCCAGGAGCCTCAGTCGGCTCTTAAACGGGCGATGGAATTCGTTCCATTGAACCTCAAGACCAGCAGAATGTAACGTAGCAAGACTCTTGGCAAGGGTAGTCCAGTTGTCTTCTCTACGTCTGAGGGAAGAAACAGTAACGCAAGATGGGCCGAGAGTCGCCTTCAAGAAGCTGGTGTTTACCGAATGGGGTCCCATCTTGATCCAGAACATGTCTTTGTTGATGACCCTAATCTCTAGAGCCTTTCTGACGGCCCTGAGAAAGTCACAGGTCTCTCTTGTTGCCTTTTGCAGATATGTGCTGTCCATAGTCTTGCTATTGTATATAATGCTGGCGAGAAGTGGCGAAATAACGGGGATTCTGGGTTTGCGAAAGATGACGCCTTCTTGGGCAAGAGTTTCAAAGTCTTGGAGGGCGGGGTCGGTTTGTGCAGAGTGAAAAGCGAACGGCACGTCGATCGTGGCGCAGTGATGACCCTTGCTACTGAGAGCTGCTCTCACGGCGTCCAGCTTGTGCCAAGTACCCCTGAGAACCGTGGACTTGGGACTGTTGATGTAGGCAATCTTATAAGGAAGGTCTCCTGCCGCATCTTTAATATTGTCCACAGCTGCTCGCATGGCCAGCATGCTGTGGCTCCCAGCCTGGCATTTCTCTTGTAGCATCTCTGCCTGCTTGTCTGCGAGGCAGATGGCGTCGCTTGCTGAGATGACGCCTGCAATGCAGAGAGCTGCGTATTCGCCTAAACTGTGGCCAAGGACAACATCTGGCCTGACCCCTAGAGACTCCTAGTACTTGGCAAGCGCGATTTCCTGGCAGGTGAGCGCAATTTGTGTGATAACTGCGCTCTGGTTGTGATCCTTGTTATGGCTGCCGTCAATTGTCGAGATGAAGGACGGGAAGCCAAGCTGCTTTGCCAGGGCGTTGAGCGTGAGCATCTGAGAGCGGAATACGGGGGAGTGGTGGAACAGCTGTAAGTTTGAAGACTTGTATGATGCGCCCTGGCTGGTAAAGGTGAAAGCGACGGAGGGGACGAGACTGCTTGAGACTGGACGGTGGGAGTCGATCTGCTGCTTCAGGCTCGTGAGTAGCTGTGCCTGAAGCCTGGCAACGTCTGCAGCGTGGAACGTGAGCCTGTGGTTGTAATGTTGACGGTGGGCAGTGGTGGTGTAAGCCAAGTCTGCTAGGCTCACTGCAGGGTGTTTCTCAAGGTACAAAAGCAGGCGCTCAATGTTGCCTTTCAATGAAGGTTTGCTCTTTGCTGAGATGACGGCGATATGGGTCGGCCGGGGGTCTGCCTCTGTTGTTGATCGGCCGGGGCTGGTCGCGGTACCTTCTTCTAGCAGAAGTGATGTGTTGCCGCCGGCTGCGCTGAAGCTGTTCACCATTGCGAGGCGCTTGCGATCTGGCATCCTGGGCCACGAAGTTGCCTCCAAGGGAACGCGTAAGTTTTGTTGGTCCATGTGCGCAGGGAGTTTAGGGTTGAGAGCTGTCTTGATTCCCATGTGTGGTGGTATTATGTCTTGTCTAAACATGAGCAGCACCTTCAACAAAGCCGTAGCTCCGGCTACAGCTTTACTGTGGCCTACATTGGACTTCACGGCTCCAATATGAAGTGGCTGCTTTAAGGGTTGACGCTTCGTCGAGAGAGGTGCGAAGACGTCAGTGAGGGACGTGAGTTCTTGGATGTCGCCAGCCTGCGTGCCGGTACTGTGCGCTTTGATGTAGCTCACGTCGATAGTATCTACCCTGGCCCTCTCCAGCACCTTTCGATAATGAAAAGCCTGTGAGTATGCGTGGGGATGTGTGATCGACACGGCATTGGCGGAGTGGTTTGTTGCGGCGGAAAGGATGATTCCTAGGATGTTATCGTTATTCTTTTCGGTGTCTTCCAGTTGCTTCATCACGAAGGAGACGACTCCATCGGCGCGACAGTAGCTGTCTGCGCCAATGTCCCATGTCTTACAAGCATTGGGCGTCTTGGTGAGGAAATGCTCTTTGCTGAGGCTGGCGAAGGCGTCCGAGTTGGTGAGGATGTTCATGCCGCCGGCCACGACAGTATTGACCTCGCCATTCCAGAGAGCCGTACAGGCAGCCTAGACGAATACTTGTGAGTATGTTGAAGAAGATAAAAATACGCAAGGGAATGGGTGCAGACCTGGATAGTCGCCAGGCTTGAAGAACGGGCTGTGTTGCAGCTAAAACTTGGCCCTGAGAACTTGAGGAAGTAATTGATGTGGCCTGGGCCAAAAGCGCGGCAGCTAATACGTATAAAATACGTGCTAATCTCCTGAGCTGTGTTGACCTCTTGATAATCATCACTAGCCTGCCTGTACCACGTTCCAACGCGGCATGGGAAGAGTCGGTACGGCCAGCAACAAAGCCAGCCCTTTCAAGGGCTTCAAAGGCAGTCACGAGAGCCAATCGCTGCATTGGGTCCGTCTGTTCCGCTTCCCTTGGAGAAATGTTGAAGAATCTGGCGTCGAAGAAGCCTGGATCATCGACGAAGCAGCTGTACTGCGTATGGCTGGCGTTGACCTTCTTATGTTCAGCGTCGTAGTGCGACTCCATGTCAAAGCGGCTCGGCGGTATCACACGATGCACGTTGAGCCCCTTTTCAAGAAGACCCCATAACGTATCCGTGTCTATGGCGCCCCCTGGCAGTCTGCAAGATATGCCCATAATTGCAATCTTAGAGTCTTGAGAGGACCTAAACTTGTGCCTGTAAAACGGCAATGATGACTATGTGTCTGTGATGCTTGTTAATATATCCATGACGTTGACAGATATCTCTACTCCTCCCCTGTCTAAAGCTGTTTGGAGGTCCTGGGCTGGCAAAGAAGTGCCAAAGACTATTAGTTTGATTACTTGAGACTGTTCCTTGCCAAGATTCCCAGACGCATTGTCAATGACCCTGTCCTAGACAATTTGACGGGTAAGTATCTTGAAGACGACGTCTTTGAAAAGCTGGTTGGCGCTTCCTCTGAGGAATGGGGCACCAGTACTAGGTGCCAGAACGGGCACTAGCGAGAAGAGCTCTTCTCCTAGACCAGAAGAGCCAACGACTTGAGCAGCATCTTGTTGAGTGTACACGTGAGGTGCGTGGCAAAGGCCTCCATATATAGGCAGCGGGATGTACTCTTGACTTCTAAAGAAGGCTGAAGTATGGAAGAGTTCTTTGATCCGCGACGGAGGCCTGCTCACAGTGACTGATGTCCTGCCTTTTGCGCTGACGAAGACCTTGGCTGCTTTGGGAGTTTGCTGTTGATTTTTAGTTTAAGTCTTCTTTAATCATAGTGGGTGAGATGGGCCAGACTGCAGTGTACCTGTCGACAATAAATGTTGTCTAGCTCTTGCTGGACTTTGTTGGGGGTAGCACCGTGAACGACATATGCCTATGAGTCGAAAGTGCCCTCCTCACCCAAGGTCTCCAGAGTCTGAGAGACTCCAGTCACTAAGGAACCCAGGCGAAAGGCGATACGAATTACCTCTGAACCTGTCAAAGGGAGGACTTCCAATGTTTGTGCAAGTGAGACGGCCGTGGAGGCGAGAAGGCTAAGACCTAGACCTGCGAGTAAAGTATTGTCGGAAGAGTTAAACCAGGTCGGCGTAGTCTTGTAGTACCTAAGTTCTTACAATTAACTATAGGTTTTTTTCTATGTGTGTATTGTTAAAAGAACCAACTGGATGAACAATCCTATTTATATGGCATATAAGAGCACGCCGTCGATGCAGCTGGACAACACGCCACGCTGCAGTGTGCTGTCTGCTGCTAAGCTCTGAACTGACTCAAAATGAGGAACCAGCTGTCTGGGGTCAAGAGGGAGCTTTTCAACCTTGTCATGAACGACTGCAGTTGCTTCTTTGAGAAAGTGGGCAAGATGGGGATGTCTTTTGTCTTTGCTGTAGAGGTGTAACTGCTGTAACAGTGTCTGTGGATCTCCCTGAGGGAACTTGTTGGAAAAATAAATCATACGAAAGTGTCTTTCTATCACGATAGCTGTGCCGGAACAAGTTACACTGAAGCTTCAGGAATGATTTTTTGTGTCTTTGAATGTTGCAGTGCCGGAACAGGTCTGTCTATGGAGAGGTTCTTTGGTTTAATTGAGGCTCCTTTTGACATTTGTCTCCAGCACTACTCTGTAGTCTACATAGACAGACACTGTTCCATAACGTGTCTTCCAGCCTGGCTGATGATGCTATACTCTGATGGATGGCTTACGGGTTTTACTAACCCTTGTTTGTGGGGCAAGGGGCGTCCGAATGTTTCTTGCACCTGAACTCCGGTGGCCCCGGAAGCCGAGCCAAGCCGTTGCCTAAGCCTGACGATAAGCCTATATGCAAGACCATGGCACAGGATACTTGATACCAAGCTTCTTATTATCATCTGACAGATTCCGTATGCCCCTTATCGAGAATTCGCAACTACTTGCGGCGAGAGCGGTATATGGCACCGATATCTTGTGACAGGTAATCCAATCGCGTTGCCTGTCGTGCCTCATAGCGTGTGCCTCGAACAAACAGCTCTTATTTTCTTCAGATGCTGTATTCAAATCTGTGCAACATGGGCGAAGGAGGTTACAGGCAAATCAACAAAGGGCTCAACGTTTCTGTCTTCGACAGCTACCTTGAGACACAGCAGGCGCAACTGCCAAAGCTCGAAAACGTCCAACAGCTGAGCCCCAGGGTGATACGCATACTCGGGCAAAATCCTGGCAAGGTATGTCAACAAGACCTCCATCCAACTCTATGGCTCAGACGAGTATACCCAACAGTCACTGACATTCATGGCCGCTCTCAGTTCACGCTCCAGGGCACAAACACGTACATCGTCGGCACCGGCAACAAGAGGCTCATCATAGACACCGGCCAAGGAATACGCGAGTGGGCGCACTTGGTCGAAGCCACCCTTGGCAAGCATGGCATTGGCCTATCGCACATAATGCTTACACACTGGCATGGCGACCACACCGGCGGAGTGCCAGACCTGCTTCGAATGTTCCCAGATCTCTCGGATCGCGTATTCAAGCACAGCCCCTCCGAGGGGCAGAGGCCAATCGCGGACGGAGAGACGTTCAGCGTTGAAGGTGCCACTGTATCGGCCGTCCACGGACAAGGCCACTCGCACGATCACGTCTGCTTCGTCCTTGAAGAGGAGAACGCCATGTTCACGGGCGACAACGTCCTTGGCCATGGGACGAGCGCTGTGGAGCACCTCGGCATTTACATGCAGACCCTCGAGAAGTTGAAGGCAAAGGGCTGCATGGTGGGTTATCCTGCTCATGGCGACATTATCGTCGATCTGGGGGCAAAGATCACGCAGGAGCTTTCCGCCAAGACACGCCGCGAGCAAAGATGTATAGATGCTTTAAGCAAGTTGAAGAGGGAGAGGGGTGGGGGGGCAGGGGGCTTGGCCAGCGCCACGGTAAAGGAACTTGTGCTTGCTATGCATAGTAGTCAGCTCGACGAAGTGATAAGATTGTTGTTGTTGTTGTTGTTGTTGTTATATTTAACGCCTAGTGTGTTCCTGAGAAGGACAAAGGGCGCCTAGGGTAGCTAGCTTTAGGTAAATATATATAATGGCTCTGCAAAGAAAAACCCTACTAAAGGCCTATTATATCCACTAAGTATTAATCTATCTATTGTTAACCTTACCTAGGAAATTTAAACTATAGATATTACTATTACTATTAAGTGGCTAAGGGCTCTTTAGCTACTAAGTATTACTAAACTTTTTTTCTTTTTTTTTCTTATAGTAAGATTAAGAGATTCTATATATCTTACTATATAGTGCTATTTATATATCTAAATTTATTACTAGTATTTATTTTACTAGTATTACTAATATTATACTTAAAGTATAGTGTTATAATAGGATTTATAGTAATATATCACAGGACAATAGGTAATTACCCTAAAGTCCTAGGTAGACCTAGCAAGTTAAAGGAATATTATTCCTAATATAGTTTAGTAAGCGTTTTACCTAGCAGGGCCAGATAAACATAACATTAAAAAGGTACTAACCCCTTAGCAAAAAGCTAGTAATAGCTAGGTTAAGAATTAGCTTTTAAATAATATAGGACCTATGTTTTAATTATTACTTCTCTTTACTAGTGCTATTATAATTCTAATTCTTTTTATTTATTTTTTATCTTATATAATAAAAGCTATTAAGTTAATACTATATATGCCTAGAAATAGTAGTAATAGCTAGGCGTAAAGTAGCCTAAGCGCTATATTAAGCTTAATCCCTTAAGCTGTCCTTAAGTATATTTAGGTGCTTAAGAGATAAGTTAAAGTAGTAACTATAAAAAATTTAGAAGTTTTATAACTAAAAAAATTAATTACCTAAGTAATAAA
>NW_026850981.1:0-9582 GCF_030913465.1 Colletotrichum navitas
ACTAAAGGGTCAGCGATAGGCCTTATAAGGTCATGTGTAGTGCAGTTCTAGCACGTAGTGCTAGAACTAGCAGATCTTTTAGCAGTTGCCAGAATAGTCTATTGTCAGGCGTTAGTACACCACCTAATCCTATTATATATAAGATAATTAGGAGCTTTACCTCTCTAATTATAACAAGACTTCCTCTAATCTAACACTCTCTTCTTGTAATTAAGACATCACTTGTCCTAGATCTAAAAGACTTTATATTCTAATTAAGGTAAGCCTTAGACTAATTAAGGGAGTATCTTATGTTACCTTAGAGGTTATTAGTGTTTCTCTCTAGATTACTATACTACTTAGGTCCCTCTTACCCTACACCTTTCTAGTAGTATATTAAAAAAAGCTTAAATATCTTAGTTAGTAAATTAACTTTACTATTATAAGTAAAAAGAACTTTTTTTTTACTATTAAAAGGCTTACTTAGCTAGTCTAACTATTAATAATATTAAAAGTAACTAAAAATATACTAGGTTATAGCCTATTAGTACTATAAAGCTACTTATAAATAGGCTACTAGTTAAAAAAGTAATATTATTATTAATAATACTATTAATAAAATAAGAAAGGTTAGGCAGATAGGAGAAGAGATAGAGAAATCAGTAGATAGAAGGATATATATATATTTATTATTATTAGAAGACTTAGAGAATAAAACTACTTCTAGTGGTTTTTTCTCTTCTATATATAATAAATAACACTTACTAGATCCTTCTATAATAGTATATATTAACCCTATATTATATATATATTAACCCTTTATAATAGTTATAGTTATATAGTTATTAGTGGTTCTAAAACCTTTGGCTTATTATAGATTCACTAGATCCGGTTTTACTTGTTTTACCTAAGTTAGGCAACCTTGTTTAAAGTACCCTAGGCTATATCCTGGGCTGTATTGTATTGTTGCCTTGACCTTGACCTTGTTAACCTTATTAATGCGTTAATACTCTTAGAGGTAAGGCACTTCTAAGAGAGTAACTATTAATAGGTCTTTATAGGTCTATTAGGTTATATATAGAGTATATCTCTATATAGGCAACTATAATACCCTTATATATATATATTTTTATATCCCTTATAGTAATATTATAATAAGGGTTAGGGTTAAGGTTAAGGTTATATCTTCTTATAAGCCTTATATCTAAGTTACCTCCTTAAGGTTTATATATTTATATATAAAGCTTACGTTATATATATAGGTATATAGGTAAAAAATTAAAAAACCTAGGGTTATAAAGGAAAATTCTTAAAACCTTTAATATCTTATATATCTTATATATATTTATATTATTAAAAGTCCTTAAAACCTATCTTAGGTAAAATAAGGTAAAAAAAAATCTAGAAGGAGAAACCTTTAGTTATACTTTATTCTAAGACTTATATTCTACTGCCTTAGTATTTATATTATTATTATTATTATTTACCTTAGGTAAAAACCCCTTTATATTTAGGTTAATAGTATCTTTAAAGTAGTTTATTATATTATTATTTACTGCTTTAGTAAAGATATCTACTATATTATTTCTAGTATAGACATAGAATAGGTTAATATCCTCTTTATTTATATGTATTCTAGAGAAGTAATATCTTATATCTTATAACAGGATTTATAGCAATAGCTGTAGGTCTTAGCGATAGATTACTGAGCCTCTGGCGCCTTACCTTACTATCTAGTTTTCTAGCAGCAGAGCCTCTATTGTCTAGGCTCTATAAGCTTAAGTCTTATAATACACTAATACCTACTATTAAGCCCTACCTAGTTAAGTGCCTATAGCTATTATCTTATAATTCTTAAGCTTTTATTTCTCTTAAGTAACTAGCATAGGCAAAATAGATTAGAATAACAGTAGATATACTAATTACTTACTAACCTATTATTAATATACTACTAGCGTAGACAAGCTATAGTTATCTATAGCTAAGTACCTAATGTGCCTAATTAAGGGCAAAGACTAACTACTATTATTAGAAAGGTTTATACAAGGACCTAATAAAGAAGAAGTACAAGGAAGGTTACTATTATAAGGCCTAGATACACTAGACTTACTAATAGTTAGTAATAATACCTTTATTAATAAACAGTTATAGAGTAGTTAAAGCGTTAGTATAATTATATAGAGTTAAGGGGTTCTAGATCTTATATAGGTAATAATATTATACTTCTAAGAAACTATAAAGACTATAGTTAAGGAACACTAAGAAGAACAGAGGCATTATAAGTGCCTCCTATAAGAGCTTACTAACTAACTAGTGTAATAACTTAGTAGAAAAGAATATAAGAAACCCTTATTCTATAACTATAGACTCCTAGGGGAAGAATTTATAAGTGCCTAAGTAGTAGATTAGATTAATACTATAAAGGTAGCTAATAGGCTTTATCTAGAGAGTACTATAAAGTAATAAGTTAAATAGGCCTTATTAAAGGTATCTTTATTATTATAGATATAATAGTGTAACTATAAGAAGGGGCTTACTAAACCCTTAGTCTAGGATAACTTCTTAGTGTTTATTTACTAAAAGTACATTAACCTAGAGGCCTAGGAGTAGGACTACTAGTAGAAGCTTTAAAGGATATAAATATATAATAGCTAGACCTTGTTATAGTACTTTACTAAGTAGTTAGTAATATACTATAACCTTAGTATAGAAGATATAGAGGACTTAAAGGCTAAGGCTTACTAATACTTCTTTAGGTTACTTTACTTATTATAAGATAAAATAATCTAGTAAAAGGTGCTTATCTTCTATATAAAGAATATAGCCTATAAAGCTAATTAATTATAGTTACTAAAGGACTAGAAATTTAGTAAAGAATTATAGAAGAATAGTAAGAAGCGCCCTTAGAACACTAATAAGTACCTATAGAGGCCTATACCTTAATAAAGGGATTAGAAGAAAGAGGCCCTAAGGGACTTAAAGCTAGTAGATATAATATACTACTAGCTAGGAGGTAACTAGTGTAGTAGTTAGTTATATAGTAGCTAGTTACTAAAAGGTTAACTAGAGTTTAGGTGCTATTTTATTTATAACTAAAAGGGGTATTTTATAACTATATACCTAAAGAGAAAGTTTAATAGTATAAGTAATAGTAGGCTACTTAATTACTAACTAGACTAGGGAGCTACTATAGTATAGTATATTATAATAGGCCTAAGAATTTAAGAGCTTAATTTTATAGGAAACAAGTAGGTATAAGTAATATATTTAACCTACTTATACCTTAGATAACAAAGGTACCTATTAGGGTAACTATAACTAGTATAGTAATTATTCTATAAGGGGATATTAAAAAGGTTATAAAAGTATTAATAGATATATACTCTAAGGTAGACCTTATTAGTAGTAGACTAGTAAAGCACCTAGGCCTTAAGCTAGCTAAAGTAAAGATACTAACCCTTAAGGTATTTATAGGAGAACTAATAGGTTAAAGAAAGGCTTATTAGTTAACCTTCTTCTTAATTAATAATTAAGGTTAGCTATAGAAGATTTACTAACTAGTTATTAAAATAGACAGAGGAGAAGACCTACTTAATATCCTTATGTCTAGACAGTCTATAGGCTAAGAAAGTATTTAGATTAATATAGCTACTAATAAGTAGTATTATAAGGTAATCTCTATTACTAAGCCTAAGGTAATTACTTATAATATAGTTAAAAACAAGGAGTAAGTATATATACTCTATATCTTCTGTAAGGTTAGTAAACTAGTAGAGATAAAACTAGTAGATGTCCTCCTAAAGGAGCTTAAGAGTAAAGTAGTAACCTTTAATAAAGGTTTAGTAATAAGACTATAGGTCTATAATAAGGTAAAATATATAATTAACCTAGAGCTAAGGAAGAAGCTACTATTTAGGCTAATCTATCTATTAAATAAAAAATAGCTAGAGAAGCTTTACTAATATCTTACTAAGAACTTAGTAAATAGATATATTACTATATTTACTAGTAAGGCTAAAGTACCTATATTGTTTATACTAAAGAAAGATAGCACTATATACCTTTATATAGATTATTAAGGCCTTAATAAGGTTACTATAAAGAATTAGTATCTATTACTATTAATTAGTAAGCTATTAGATAGGCTTTAGGGAGTAAAATAGATCTTAAAGGTAGACATCTATAATATATACTACTATATTAATATTAAAAAGGAAGACTATTAGAAAACAGTGTTCTAGACTAGATATAGTTACTTTAAATATATAGTTATACCCTTTAGCTTAATAAATACACTTGTAATATTCTAGGCGTTTATTTACTAGGCGCTTAGTAAGCTACTTAATATATATTATATTATATATATAGATAACCTTATAATTTACTTTACTATAAGGGAGTAATATACTAAGGACCTTAAGAAGGTCCTCTAAAGGCTTTAGATATTTAGACTATTTATAAAGCTATCTAAGTGTTTATTTTATTAACAGAGGGTTAAATTCCTAGGGTATATAATTACCTTAGATAAGATTAAGATAAATAAGTCCTAAGTGTAAATAATTACTAACTAGAAGGCACTAAAGTCTATAAAGGATATCTAAGTGTTCTTAAGGTTCTATAATTTTTATTATAAGTTTATTCTAGGGTATATAGGTATTACTACACCTATAATGTCCTTATTAAAAGGGTATATAAGTGCTCCTTATATATTTAAATAAACAAAGGAGGCTAATATAGCCTTTAATTAGCTAAAGGTTACCTTTTTATTAGTAACTATACTAATATATTAGAACCTATAATAAGCTATATATATAGAAATAGACATATTAATTAAGGCTATTATAGCTATCTTCTCTTAGTAAGTAGAGAGGTAGTAGTAACTAGTTGCCTACTAGTTATAGAAGCTTAGTAAAATAAAGTAATAATAGGCTATAGGGCAGTAAGAGCTACTAGCTATTATAGAAGGATTAGAGCATTAGGCCTATTACCTTTAGAGGCTATTAGAGAAGTTCTTAGTCTTAATAGATTACTAAGTGTTAAAGGGCATTATTAGTGTACCTATATAGGACCTTTAGGAAAAACTTACTTACTAAGTATATAAATTATTAGTGTTTAACTTTAACCTAGAGTATAGACTAAGAAAAATAAATCTAGTAGATAGACTATCCTAGAGGCTAGACTATATAGAGGGGGAGGTACTATATATAGACGTCCTACTAATACTAGTAAAGAAGCTATAGCTTATTAGTAAGCTACTGCCTAATATATACTAAAGGATTATAGGCCTTAAAGAGAAAAGTAAAACTATAACTATATATATTTAGGTAGTAAAGGCTTTATTAAATAATCTTAGCTATAAGGTAGATAGTTCCTAGGATAAGGAATTTTTTCTTTAAGTTAGTAGTAGGCTATAGGGTGCCTTAACTATTTAGTAATAATTACTACTATTACTACCTAAGGCTAAAGAGTAAAGAGGTAATTAGAGAACGCTTAGTAAAGAGTTGCCTAGGTAACTAAGGAACCTAAAGAAGCTAAGGTTATTATACTAGAATAATATATTCTATACTAAGTTATAAAGGAACTTATAACTAGTAAAATAGTATATACACTAGACCTTATAACTAAAATAGAAAAGCTTATTAAAAGACTATAGGCTAAAGATAAGTTTTATTTATTATAATTAGCAAAGGTATATAGTATAGCTAATAAGTTAAAAGTATATACTATTAATAAAGAAGGCACCTTGTTCTTTAAAGGAAGACTAGTAATCCTATAGGTAGAATTACTAAGGGCAAAGATCCTTTGCTAACACTATAATAACCCTAGGGTAGGTTATATAAAGGCTACTAAGACCCTTAAGCTTATTATAAGGAAGTTCTATTAAGAAAAAATTATAAAAGATATATAATAGTATATTAAAGAATATAAGTATTATCTTAGCGTTATAGTCCCTAGGTATAAGCTATATAGGTAGTTATAGTTACTACTATTACTATTATACTTATTCTAAGAGATTTCTATAGACTTTATTATAGGGCTATTACTAAGCGCTTATAATAATAGCGCTAAGTATAACTATATACTAGTTATCTTATATTAAATAACTAAGTTTATAATATTTATATTTACCTAGAAGACACTAAATATAGTATAAATAGTAAAAATCCTTTATAAGGGGGTAAAGTATAGGTTTAGGATACCTAAGGGGATTATAAGTAACAAGGATAAGCTATTTATAAGCCTTTTCTAGGAAAAGTTTATAAAAGAAAAAGTAATATATTACTAACTATCTACTATATATTACCTATAGACTAATAGGTAAATAAAATAGACCTATTAGATATTAAAAAGGTATTTATAGCTATATACTAATAGGTTACTAAATAGATAGGTAGTATAGCTAGATAAAGCTAAGTTTACTTATAATAATAGCTAACACTTTACTACTAAAGTATCTCTCTTTATAGTACTATATAGGTACTACCCTAGGAGTATAGAGTATATACCTAGTAATAAGGTTACTATATAAAGGGTAAAAGAGTAGATTAAGAGAATTACTAAAGTAAAAAGGTAGATAGCTAAGGTGTAGGTAAAGGCTACTAAATTATAAGCTACCTATTATAATAAAAGGCACTTATATAAAGAGTTTTATTATAGAGAAGTTATTAGGCTCTTAATAAAGAATATACACTTTAAGAATAAGAAGCTAGTACTATACTATATTAAGGTAGCTATTATAGAGAGAATTAGTAGCTAGGTGTACTAAGTACATCTTCTAGAGTAGTACTAGCGCCTATATAATATGTTCTTAGTCTTTTTTCTAGAACTATAGGGGGAAAATTAGTAACTACTTACTAAAGACTTAATAAGACTCCCTAAATTAGAACTAGAAGATAATATATAGGAAGTAAAGAAGATTATTAGCTACTAGGGCAGTAGAGATAATCTCTATTACCTAGTAAAATAGGCTAAATAGCCTATAGAATATAATATATAAGAACTACTAAGCTACCTAGAAGAGGTAAAAGGAGTAGTTAAAAAGTATAAGAAATAAAAGAAGAGAGTTTACTAGAAATAAGATAACTAGGATATTATTAGTAACTATTTACTAAATATATATTTATTAGTAAAACTTATCTAAGAACTATTTTATTTAACCTAAATACCTTATAAATATCTAGAATAGAGGATTAATAGTGTAGAACTATTACTAAGAGGTTAGTAATAGATTTATACTTAAGTATTAAGGTTATAAGGATTAATAAAGAGGATATTAGCCTTATAGGTAGCCTAGAGGGCGTTAGTATAAAGATTAATATACTTATTATAGGTAGCCTACTCTATATTAGTAATAAGGTTAAAGATAACTATTTTACCTTTAGCCTTAGTAATAGCTTTACCCTTAAGGCTAGTAAGAGTATAATTATTTACTAAGTGTTTAGTAAACTTATTATATATAGAAGTAGTAAGGTTACCCTAAGGGCTAGTAAAGAAGCTATTAAGGGTAGCCTAGGCGTTAGTAGTAAACTAGGCTAAAGTAAAAGGCTTTACTAAGCCTTTACTAATAGTAGAGCTAAAGGAACTAGTAGTAACAGGATTATTAACAAAGATCTATAGCTTACTAAGAGCTTATATAAACTCTTAGTTATCCTAGTCCTTACTAAAAGCCTTAGCCTTAGCCTTAGTAGCTTTAAGGAGACTATAGAGGGTTCCTAAGGCTACTAACTACTTAGTAAAAAAAAGGTAACTAAGCTAGTTAAAGGCTATAGTATTATAAGTAACTATAGTAAAGTTAGTATTAATTTAGTAAAGGGTACTATAAGTAGAGTAGTTTATTAACTAGTTACTAATATAGTAATATTTACTATAATACTTAGAGGGAAAGTTAGAAGTATTAGGCTTTAACTTAGATATATACTTGTCCTCTTTAGTAAGAATATAAGTAGTCTCTAGGGCATAGGTCTTATAGAGAGTTATAGTCTAATAACTATAACTAATAAAGGTAGCACTATAGACAGTAATAATATAAGCTAGGATATTATTTACTAAGTACTTAGTAACTAGCTTATAAAACTTCTTAAACTAGGGGAACTTATCTAGACGCTTAGGCTTATTACCCTTCTAGGTAACTAAATTATACTCCTTAAGGTTATTAGTAGCTACTTATAAAGTAAGTATATAAGTATTATTATATAAGTAGGCTAGCTAGAATAAGTAAAGGCAGTTATATATCTTATCCTTATTAAAGATATTAAGGAGTCTAAGCTAGAATTAATTAGTTATAGAATAATTACTAAAGGACTACTAAATTTACTTAAACCTAGACTAAAAAGGTAATATACTTATAGTTAAAAGTAAGCTTCTAGAGGGTAGCCTACTTAAGGTAAACCTTATAACTACCTACTAAGGGGTTAGTAATATAGTTAGTAATATACTCCTAAGCAGTAGAATAGTAAGTAAAAGCTAGTAAAATATAGCCTTAGTTAATACTACTAAGGGTACCTTTCTTTTTAGGTAGCAGTAATAAATTATTATATTTTAATAGTACTAGGCTATACTATAGAGCTCTTAAGGGACCTATTAGAGAAAACGTTAGCGTTTAGTAAAGGCTTACTAATAAAAGGATAACTTACTATAGAACACTTCTTCTTATTAACTTAGTAGAGAATACACTTAGTAATATAATAGCTAGTAATATAGATAAGGCTAGTAATATTATAATATATACTAAAAAGGTAATAGATATAAAAAGTACTACCTTTTAGATCCTTAAAACCTTTATAAGGATTATACTTTATCTTAATAACTATCTATATATAAGAAATAACTAATATCTTAGGTAATTAGTTAGTAAAGGCTTAGTAAAAGAAAAAGGAATATAAACAGGAAAATAAAGTTAAAGATAAGAAAAATAAAGCTTATAAGATATTATAATAGTAAAAAATTATAGATTTATAATAATAAAAATTTACTAAAGGGTTACTAAGTAAAAGAAAAAGAAGAGAAAAAGTAAACAAGAGACTAGTAGAAGAAAACTTTTTACTTAGGTAACCACTAGGTAAAAGGAAAATAAGCTAGGTAACTAGCTATATTATATTTACCTTTATATAACTATTTTACTTAGTAAATTATAACTTAGTAACTATTTACTAATATATTACTAAATAAAAATATAAAGTACACTTAACTAGATAATAATAATAAGGTTACTATATTATAGAATAATAAGGCCCTTTAGTAAAAGTAATAAAAAAGGGTCTATAAGGTTATTTTAAACAAGGAAGAGGACTATAACTATATATTATTATTTCTTTAAAGAATATTATATAATAACTTTAGGATAAAGTCTAAAGAGGAGGGGAGTAATTATAATAGGATTTATAGTAATAGCTATAGGTCTTAGTAATAAATTACTAAGCCTCTGGCGCCTTACCCTACTATCTAGTTTTCTAGCAGTAGAGCCCCTATTATCTAGGCTTTATAAGCTTAAGTCTTATAATACACTAATACCTACTATTAAGCCTTACCTAGTTAAGTGCCTATAGCTATTATCTTATATATCTATATATTTAGCTCTTTTATGTAGTTCTAGATTTTCTACTA
>NW_026850982.1:0-9518 GCF_030913465.1 Colletotrichum navitas
TCTTATACTAGTAAGTATTATTACTAGCTATTAAGAGAGTAAAAAGTTAGTATATAAGCCTCTAGCTTCTAAGCTAGTAACTTACTATTATAGATCTTTAAAGACTATATAGTCTTAGGTCTTATTAGCTTATTATTACTTTAGGTATTCTATTTAATTATTTAAAGTAAAGTTAATATTTTTACCTTCTAGAGTTTAGTCTTTAGTAAAGTAATTATAGAGATATACTTCTTATAGTTAATAATAAGTTCCTTAGTCTTAGTAAATAGAACTTCTTAGTTATTAGTATATACTATAGTAATAAAGCTAAGTTTAAGCTTTAGGTATTACTAAGTAAGTCTTATAGTAAGTTATTAGTATACTTAGTTATAAAGGTTAATTAAGTTATAGTAGTAAAGCTTTTAAATAGCTCTTAAGTAAATTTATACTTTTTTTATTAGTAAATAGGCTAATATCTTTTAGCTAAAGAAAAGTAGTAATACTATTAACTAGGTTATTAATATATTAGCTATAAGTAGCCTAGTTAGTAAATATAAAGAAGTTTTTAGTGTTAATATCTTTAAGAGGGTAGTTAAGGTTAAAAGCTAAGACTTTAGTAAAGTCTTATTCTTTATTTTTTATAAAAGTACTATAGTAGTTAGCTAATAAAACTCTTATAAAAGTAAAAGTCTTAGTATTAAAAGTAGTAAAACTACTAGTGCTTATAAATTAGGCTATTCTTAATAAAAAAAAAGAAGGTTAATTAGTAAGTATATTATTAGCTAGTATATAATAGTATTATAGACAAGGTTTAGGAGTACTTATTAGTTAAGGCTTAATAGTATAAGAGAGATATTATCTTTTATCTCTAGAGAATAAAAAAGAGATCTTAGAATAGTGTTATAGTAGTAATAACTAAGGTTAAATAACTTATAACTATATTACCTAGAATAAAGATTCTAAGATAAAAAGGAAAAGAAAACTATAGTAAGGCCTACCTCTATAGCCTTGCCTTTAAATCCCTCTATAAACCCTTTCTTAGTTATATAACCTCTAGTAGTCTATGCCTAGCCCTAGTAGTCTCTATAGCTTATTAGCTATACCTAGTATAGCTATTATAGCCTATAGTTCTAGTTACCTTATAATACTATAAACTTCTTATATAGTAAAAAAGGTTAAAGTACTATTATTATTACCCTTATAACCTAGAGAGTAGTTATCTATAGTATAGTTACTAAAGTTAAGAGATTTTACTAGCTAGTTTCTTAAAGTTAAAGAGTAATAATAAGGCTATAAAGGTAGTACTAATATAGCCTTTTAGTAATTATAAAGCTTATTATTAAGTCTAGTAGTTATTTAATATATACTAAAAGAGTAGTATAAAAAGAAAAGTATACTTATATCCCTTATTAACACTATATAGAGGTTAATTAAGACTTTTTTACTTACTTAATAGTATTATAAGTATAGTAAATATAACTTTACTAGCTTTAACTAAAGGTATAAATTACTATATATTACTAATAAAGTTAATAAAGTTAATAATATTAATAAGCTTCTTTTTATAAATACTATAACTAATAAGGTAATAAGTAATATTAAGAGAGAGAGATTTAGTTAATTAAATTAAATCTAGTAGTTATAACTATATTAACCTTTATATAGTAAATACTTTCTTTATATCTTTACCTCTATAATTAGACTATTTATTATTAATTATTATCTATATAAGTTAACGCCTTCTTAACTTTATAATATATAATAAGCTTAATAGTAATAACTTTAGTCTTAATAGGTTATATAGTAATAAAGCTAGTAACCTAATATAAGTAGTTAATAATAGGTTATTAATAGATTTATATAAAGGTAGTAAAAGGTAATATAATAAGGCTAGTAGTAAAAGTAAATAAGTAGTTACTATAGTTAGATTTCTTTACTATTTATTAATAGTTATTTTTTTTCTTTATTACTACTTTAATAATAGTACTTTTTCTACTAGTTATAGTAGTAACTTTAACCTTACTACTATTATTAAATTCTTCTTTATTAATTAATATATTATTAAATAACCCTTATTTACTATTAAAGTTAATAAATAAGTAATAAAAATACCCTTTTATTTACTTTATTTTTTAATTAACCTCTACTATATAGTTATAAAGTAGCTTTTTAAATTCTTATAAATCTCCCTTATCTCTGTTCTATACTAGGTACTACTTATAAAAAAGCTTTTTAAGGTTACTAAATACCTCCTTAATAAGGTTAAAGTTAAGTAAATATAGTAGTAAATATAATAGTTATATACTAGCTAAATTATATACCTCTTAAATATTTTATTAGTAATAGAAGCTAGTGTTATTTATAATAATAACTAACTTTACTATAAAAAAGGTACTATACTTAAGTAAAACTTTCTTTTTTATTTATACTATAAACCTATTACTATTTATTAAGCCTAGGTATATTAATATATTAAATATACTATTTATAGTAAAAGTAGAAAGTATTTAGTATTATTACCTATATTTAAGCTTATCCTTTTAATAAGGTACTAGACCTTTTAGTGCTTAGCCTATTCTTTATACACCTATATATTTATTAACACCTAACTTATTAATAAATACTAATTACTCTAGGTAATACTTATAAATAGTATATATTTAGCTATATTATAATACTTTATTTCTTTAAGTAGTAATAATATAAATTAACTTTAAAGTCTAATTAGCCTTATAAAGCTATTAACTAATCCTTAACTTATATACCTCTATATTAAATTATTTATAAAGAAAATTCTATATTTCTTTAAGAGTAAAGTTATTATAGTAAGTAAAAAGCTTTAATAACTTATATAGTTATTATACTTTTAACTTTATATAGCTTTACTAACTAGGAAAATAAACTACTATATAGCTAGTTACTTTATAATAATAATATTATTACTAGACTATATAAGTACTATAACTTATTTATATAGTAATTTTTTTATTAGTTTTCTTAAATAACTTTAGTATTTATATTATCTTCTTTTACTTGTCCTTATTTAATCTTAGTATTATTGTATTTATTTAAGAGTATACTTATTTAATAATAATAGTAAAGGATAATACAAAAGAGGTTATTATAGACTTTATAGACTTTACCTTTTTATATAAATATATAGTTAGTGTCTAAGACTACTCTTATAGCTTTAGTAACTTAGTTACCTAGTAGGCTAGCTATTATATATAAAGAAGAAGTTATTACTAATAAGTAGCCTTTATATAGGTCTAAATGCCCTTATTATTTATTAGTATATAGGTAATATAGCTAGAGGCAGTAGGTTATATAATATACTACCTACTAGTAGAATCCTTTACCTTTGCCTATACATAAGGGTACTACTATACTTATACTCTTACTTTACCTTGTTAACTAGTTAACTATTAATAACTACTAATTAACTATATTTTCTTATACTTTATAATACTATAAACTTAGAATATCTTATTAGTTAATTAGTAAAAAACTAATATTAATTAATAGTTAATTATTACTAATAACTAGTAATTAATAAAGCTTACTATTATAGGAGTTTACTTAGCCTACTATAACCTAGTAGACTACTAACTAAGTTAAGTATTATTAAGGCTACTTTACCTCTATTAGAAATACTATAGTGTCTATTATACTATTAGAACCCCTTTAATAAGCAAGAACCTCTTCTATACTAACTATAGTACTATTAAGAAAAAACACTTAAGTAGTAATAATTACTACCTTATTTAACTTTTTCTTTATTTTTATATTTACTTTTTTAGAAAATCTATCTTTATTTACTTTATATATATAAAAATAACCTAGTCTTATTTAGACTTATAAGTATAAGTTATATTAAGAAGAAACTTACTACTTAATTACTACTATAGAAGTTATATAGTAATTACTACTAATTAACCTTAATAACTAACCTTATAATAAGTTAATTTAGTAGTACTTTATACCCTAAGGTGCCTATATTTATAATAAAATATATTAACTATAAGAAGTATAGCTAAGAAATTCTTCTTAATAAGTAAGACCTTTTTACTATTTACTTCTACTTTACTTATTATATAGCTAAATAGGCTAAATACGCCCTTATAGGTTATAAGCTCTAGAAGGACTTTTTATATTACTTTAATAAATAAGACAAAGACCTCTTTAGTACTACTAGTAAAATACTACTATTAATTCTTTATAACTTTCTTCTAGACTAAGGTATCTTTATACCTAAAGACTATTAATAGATTACCTTATACTTTATTACTATTATTAATAATAATAAGTTTTATATATAAATAAATAAAGAAGTTAAAAAGATATAGTATAAGTTAGTAATATTTAATAGGCTTATTAAAATATATAATAGCTTCTTAAATAATATTTAATATAGTTATATTAGCCTAAAGTAGTATAAGTAAAAACAGTAATAGTAACCTATTATCTATATAACTAAATAAAGCCTAGTAATATTTATAAACCTTAAGTAATAACTAGTAATAATATAGGCCTAACTTAATAAATAAGTATAAAAGTTATAGTAGTAAAAGTAGTAAACCTTAGTATTACTATAGTAGACTTAATCTATATAAGATTAACTACTTTTTATATATAATATAATATAAGGACTATCTTAATAAGGTAATAGTCTATTATTTTTCTTTACCTATTATTAATTATAGTAAGAACTTTTTACTTACTTATACACTAATCTTATAGAACCCTAAGGCATAGGATAACTACTACTAATTAAGAATAATACTTCTAGTAATTATTCTTTTCTTTAGTAATTAGGCACCTTAACTAAGATTATTACTAATAAATCTAAGTATATTAATAAAATATATAATATATTTAATATTAAGTTAAACTTATTTTATAATAACTATAGTAAAATTAGTATTAAGAGACACTAAATAGTATTAGCTTTTTTATTAATACTTAAAGGCAAGGCTTTTACCTTTTATTTTACCTAAATTAGTAGTAGGAATATCTAAGACCTTACTACTATAGTTACCTAGATAAGAGCTGACTTTAAAAGCCCTAAAGCTATTTAAATATACTTTACTAGGTAGTAAAATACTACCTTTTATATATTATTTTAGAGACAAAAGGGGCAAATAAGGATAAAGATAAGAGATAAGAGATAAGATATAGAAGTGTTATATTATTATAGATATAGAAGAGCTTATAGATCTAACTAGCTAACTAGACCTAGGGATATAAGGGGATTACTTATACTTATTTCTTAGGTATTCTAAGGATTTCTCTAGTATTCTAGGCTATTAAGTAGGTTATTAGGTAGGTTATTAAGTAGGTTATTAAATAGGTTAAGTTATAGGGTATTATTTTACCTATAGTAGGGTATTATTTTATCTATTTACCTTATGTAACCTAGAACTATATTCTTAATTCCTTAGAAAAAGAGAAGGTCTTACTTAAAAGACCTATTCTTTATATATAAATATTATTATTATATAGTATATATAGCTGTTTTCTAAGTAGTTATTCTTATATCTAGTGTATATAGTGTATATAGTATTATTAATACTGTATTATATATTCTACTTCTTTATTATATTATTATCTTATTTTTATATATATAAGGTCTTTAAACCTTAATATTTAATACCCTCCCTTAAGGTATATATGATTTATTATATATAGCTTATCTATAAAAACCTTAATAGGAAAAATTAAGATAGGTATTTATTATTAAATATATATACTTAAATATATACTTTACTAATCTCTTTAAAACCTTTATAAGCAGGAGAAAACAAGAGATAGTAATTTATTTATATATATATATATTACTCTTCTTTATATATTATTTATTATTATTCTTTATTATTATCTATATACTTATTTCTTATATTTTTATTTTCTTCTTGTTTATTATATTTAGGTATTATATCTTTATCTATTATATTTATAGTATTTATTATATTATGAAATAAAACCTTTCCTAAAGGTTTAGTTAAAATATCTACTATATTATCTTTTATATTTATATAATATAGATATACTTGTTTATTTATTATAGTATCTCTAGTAAAGTGATATTCTATATTTATATGCTTAACTTTCTTATAGAATTCTAGATTTTCAGCTAGCTTTTAAGCTGCTTTATTATCTATTAATATTCTAAGTTTATTTAAATTACTAAACCCTAGATTTATCCTTATATAGTTATAACTATTATATAAATATATAGCTTCTTTTATAGCTTCTATTAAAGCCATATATTTAGCTTTACAGGTACTTAAAGCTACTGTTTTTTGTTTTATAGAATTCTAGCTAATAAGATTATAATATCTATAAGTATATATATAACTAGAGGTAGATCTTCTATTATTAAGATCTTTTGCCTAGTTGGAATTAGTATAACCTATTATATTAAAATTATTAATATTATTATAGTTATAATATATTCCTAAATTATTATATTTATTTAAATAACCCTATATTCTATTAAGGGCAATAAAATACTCTTTAGAAGGGTTACTTATATATCTAGAACAAGTTATAACAGGAAGAGTTATATCTATTCTTGTTTTTAGTACTAAATATATTAAAGCACCTATTTCTTGCTAATATTTTAATATATCTTCCTTAGTTACTTATCCTTTGTTTTTATATAACTTTATATTATTATCTATAGGTGTATTATAAGGATATAAATTCCTTTTATTATATTTATTTAATATTCTATTTATATATTTAGTTTAATATATATATACGCTTTTATTTTTATAATCTATATATATTTTATTTCCTAGAAATATACTAGGTATTCCTATAGGTTTTATTTTTATATATTTAAGTAGTATATTATTAAATAGATTATCTATACATCCTTTATTATTTTTAACTACTAATATATTATCTATGTAATAAGCTAGTATTATTTTATTATTATTTTTATTATATATAAATACTACTTTATTATAAGGAGATATTTTAAAGCCTTCTTTTATAAATATATCTTTTAAGTGCTTATACTATAGTCTAGGGCTTTGTTTTAAACTATATAAGGCCTTATTTAATTTATATATATATTCTTTATTATTATATAAAGGATTTCTGTTATTAAAAACCAGTTTATTAGCTTCTTTATTATATATATATCTAGTAGGAATTATAGTATATATATCTTTATTAATATTAGTATACACAAAGGCATTAGTTACATTATACTGTTATATATACTAGTTATTAGCAACAGCTAATATTATTATATATCTATAGCTTTTTAGCCTACAAGTAGTACTAAAGGTTTCTAAATAATTAATACCTAAGTGTTAATTAAACCCTTATACTACCTATCTTGCCTTATATATTTTCTCTATTTTATTATTATTATTATCTAGTTTTTCTTGTATTTTATATACTTATCTTTCTTTAATAATATTATTATTATTATTATTTTTTATAATAGTCTATATATTATTATTTTCTAATTCTTTAATTTCTTTATTTATACCTTTTATCTAGTTATCTTTATTGTTATTTTCTAGAAATTGTTTAAGAGTAGAAGGTTTAGTTAATATATTAGAAGACAGTATATAAGATGCTTTTTCTTTAGCTTATTTAAAGGAGCTAATATATTAATAGAAGGGTAATCTTCTATAGTATTAAATAGATTATCTTCTTTATAGTCTATATAATCTTCTTTATTAATCTTAGGTATTTTTATTATTATATTATCTTTAGATATATTATTATTAGTATTACTATTATCTTTATTACTATTAAGGTCTTTATTTATATTATTATCTATTTCTAGACTTTCTTTATTATTATTATTATTATTAGTTATAAAGTTATTTTCTAGTATAGTAATATCTCTAGACTATATAGGTCTTTTCTATATTATATCCTATATTTTATAAGTATTATTTCTATAATTTATTAAAACGTCTTTATTAGCTCTTAAATCTAATTTTCTAATATTAAGGTCTTTATTTTTATAGTAGTATATACACCCCTAGACTCTTATATTAAATATATTTAGTTTTATTTTATATCTATTTTTATAAGGCGTTTTATAATCTATAAAAGAATATAGGGTTCTATTATATATATATAGGAATTAATTAAGGGGCGTTATAAACTAATACAGGGGCATTACTCTTATAAAGGCATTACTACTTATTTACCTAATTAGTTAAAAAAAGTATTATTAGTATAGTTAAATTCTACTAGACCTATAGAAGGTATCTTGTCTCTTTTAATCCTCTTTACTAGTGTAGAAGGCTAATTTAGTCTTAGTTTTATTTATACTATTTACTTACTATAGCTTTATAATATATTCTATAGTGTAAAATATAACTTACTTACCCTTTTACTTTAGGTTTTATCTTAAGAAAGTAACTAGTAATTAATTATAACCTACTACTATTATCTAGCTATTTACTATTATCTTCTTCCTTTAAAAGTAGTTATCTTAGTGTTAGCTAGTTCTATAAAGCTAGTAATCCTAAGAGGTAGTATAACCTTCTAGCTAAGCTTTTATTAAGCTTACTATAAAATATATAACCTCTTGTTAAATAGGCTTTATATATATATATACTTAGTAAAACGTAGGGGTAAATTAACTTCTTATTAGGTAACTTAACAGGTCTACTCTACTATTGTTATATAAAGTAGTTATATACTGCTTAAGTATAACTTAAGTTATTCTAGCTAATAAAAAGTATAATCCCCTCTTGGCTTAACTAAGGGCTAAATAACTAGTCTATGCCCTTTGACCTTAAATTATAAACTATTTATAGTTAACTAACTAGGTGTTATATAATTATTAGTATTAATATTCTAACACTTACCTTTCTTCTTTTATAATTATATATACCCTTGCGTTAACTAATTAAATAGTCCTAATTAGTTCCTATAATAACTTTACTTTTAGTAGCCTACTGTTATATATAAAGTAATCTAAATAAAAATAAACTCTAAATATACTCTTTCTAAGAGTAAATATAAGGTAATACTTACTAAGCTAATTAAATCTATTCTTTTATATATACCTTACTGTTTAGTTATTTTTAAATAGTTACTTACTTATATAACAAGTGTTTACTTTACCTTTACTTCTTCCTTTGCTTTATGTTTATATACCTTCCTTTCTTTTATATAATTAGTAGCCTTAACTCCTCCTATATAAATACCTCTTACCTTTTACCTTCTTTTCCTCTTTTTCTCTTTTCTTTCTTATACTTTTTAATAATAATAAATAATATATAAAACTTTACTAGTATAGTAACCTTACTACTTCCTTTTCTTTATCTCTTTTATATATTAATTAATTAATAACTTCTCTTTCTCTCTCTTAACTTGTTTATTATTTATTACTTTATATATATCTTCTTTTTTCTATTATTATTAACTTTACTAATTTATAATAGATCCTTCTTGTATATTATAATAGCCTAGCTTAGACCTTAGCCTTTAGTTATTAGTTCTCTTAGGGTTTAATAGGACTAGAATAATATAACCTAGCTTTATATCCTAATAGG
>NW_026850983.1:0-9516 GCF_030913465.1 Colletotrichum navitas
AGCTTATATAATAAATAAAGAGATATATATAAAGTAATAATACTTTCTTCTTTATAGTAGTTATTAAATTTAGTTAATTTATAGCTATTATAGCTATCTAGGATTAGAAGGTAATAAGTACCCTTTATATAAGACTTTATATACTAATTAAAGTGCTTTAGCTAATCTAGGCTAATCTTATTTATAGTTTATCTGTTTTTACTTAAGTAAATACACTATATAGCTAAAAATTTATTATTAAGGTACTATAATAAAAGGTAATATTTACTTTTTATAATAATATATAAAGGTATTACCTAGCTATCTATATATACACCCTAAATAATAGAAACCTATTTATAATTACTAGGCTACTTTATATAAGGCCTTTTATGTTAGTTAAAAGTTATAATAACCTTTATATATAATAGTATTCCTATTAAGAACCTAGTCTTATTAAAATTATAGATATTATAATCTTATATCCTATACTTTATAATTATATTTTATATAAGTGTAAACTAGCCTTATATAATTACAAGATCCTTAGCTAAGGCCCTCTAATAGTTAATTTAACATTAAAATTACATTTTTAATTAAGGTTATTATTATATAAAGTTCTCTACCTATTAGGGTCTAATATATATCCTATTATATACGTTAAGAAGTTAATTAACTATATCTTATATATCTTCTTGTTGCAAAGGAAATCCTTAATTAATTAGGTTAATAACCTTTTTAAGAATTACCTTCTCTTTAGATATAGTTATCTTTATTAATTTTAAATGTGTCTTAGCTTATGTAACTTTTCTAGTGCGTTAATAATAGAGTGTAGTTTTAGGCATATTATAGATAGAGGCTGCCTTTTGTACAGATAGATTTTAGTCTTTTTAGATAGCTATAATTACAAGGATAATTTAGCTTTCTTAAGAAAAGGATTCTATTGTCGTACATAGAGAAAGGTTAATATAAAGATAAAGCTAGTAGAAATAAGGTAGACGTACACTACTTACTATAATATGCTACTTACTATATATGTACATTAGTATATAGTCTTATATACTAAGTAAAATATAACTAAAAGTAAAAATTATATAAATAATTAAGAGAAAAGTAAAAATAGACTATTTTTTACTACTCTAAATAGTATATATACTTGTTTTACTATAAGTAAATACCTTATAAATAAGTATATTAATTATATATTATAACTATAGAATATAAATATATACTATAACTATTAGTATAAGCTATTTCTAGAAGATATAACTATATACTATATCTATAAACTATTTATATAAACTATAACTATAAAGTATAACTATAAAGTATACTTATAAAGTTTAATAAATAATAACTATAAAATATAACTATAATCTATAACTATAGAGTATAACTTTAAAGTATTACTATAGTCTATAACTAAAAATAATAAGTATAAAAGTATAAAAGTATACTTATATAAGCTATAGTTTATAGTTATATATAAGTTTATTTATTATAAGTATAGTAAATAATTATATAGTCTATAGTTATATAAAGATAATAATAATTTATAAGTTATTTATATAATATAATTATATATATTAATATTATAAACTTAATTAATATTTATATAGTTAATACTTAATATATATATTAATTCTCTTAAGTGTTATATACTATATATAACTATAAGACTTCTTTTCTAAGTACTTCTTTCTTTAATTAGTATATTATATTATATATTTATATATTATAATATACTTTATATAACTAATAGATATATATTATAGTTATAAGCTATATAACTTTATAAAATTATAACTTTAATTTTATAAAGAACCTTACTATAACTTATTTATAGTAGTATATTATATATAATATAACTATATATAATTTACAATATACTTTAGGTTCTATACTTTATAAAGTATAACTTATAAGCTATAGCTTATAAGTATAATATATAATTTTTATATCTAATTACACTATTTAATTATACTTAGTAAAGTAGATTAAATTATAAATACTATAATACTTAAGATCTTTAGATTTATAGCTTTTTACTTTTTAATTCTTAAGGTTTTATTATACTTATTAATACTACTATATTCCTAGTAAATTATACTTATTACTAACTAGAAATCAGTTTTTTCTCTAGTTATATTCTTTCTTTTTAGAAGAATATATAAAAATAGTAAAATATAAATACTTTTAAATATTTTATTCTTCTACTATATAATATAATATTATAATATAAGATAAAGATATTATAATAAGTAACTATTATTTTATATATTTAATTATACTTTAATATAGTAATTAATAAATAGTAAAGAATATAGTACTTATTAAGACTTTAAAGTAACTAATCTAATAGTTTTTATTATTACTAAACTTAGTCTATAACTTATACTAATATATTATATAATAATATATTATTACTAATACTATAGAATATAGTATTAGTTATAATTACTATAACTAAAAGAAAAGTAATATAGATTAAAATAAAGGTTTTACTTATTATATTAAAGAAGTAAAAAATATTATACTACTTATATTATCCTAATTACTTTATAATATTAAAGTTAAAAGTCTTAAAAGTAATAACTATATAACTAATAGTAAATAATAATATAATTACTTTCTATATATATAATAGTAATAATATTAATATAGTATATTATATTTAATTAAAGTTAAACTATTACTTATACTAGTATATTATATAATAGAATACTATTAGGGATACTATAAAGTATAGTATTAGTTATAACTACTATAACTAATAAAAAAGTAATATAGATAAGGTTTTAAACTATAATATTAAAGAAGTAAAGTAATATTATATTACTAATATTATTCTTAATACTCTTTATAGTAATAATCTAAAGAGTCTTAGTATTAGTAACTAAGTAACTAAGAGCAAATAGTAATATAACTACTTTTATATATATATATAAAGAAGTAATAGTATTAGTATTAATAAAATATTTTTTTTATAATATAGATATATATATAAACCTACTAATATACTTTTACTTATATATTATTAGACTACTATATAAATATATATAAAAAGAATTAATCTTGTATTTTTTCTTTGTATTTTGTATAATATACAAAATATAATACATGTATTTGTATTTGTATTATATTGAGTATAGGAAAAAATACAAATACAAATACATATATTGTATTATACTAGAAAAAAAATACAAATACATGTATTATATTTATATCGTATTTGTATTATATTTTTTTAATACTCTACTATAGGCAAAAGGTAATTAGTAGACTTAATCCTATAGTAACTACTAAATACTAAGACTTAAAGAAGATAAATCTATATTAGCTATAAAGTTACTATATCTTACTTCTTTTAATTATAGCGCTTATTACTATACTAAAGCTAATAGTATTAATAAGTATTTACTAGTAAAAGAGTATACTACTCTATTTTTTTACTAGTCTAACCTAGTCTTTACTACTAAATAGTATTTACTATTAGGAGATAAAGCTATAGATAAATTATACTGTTATCTTTAGGCCTAATTTAGACTAATAGGATAATAGATATATATAGATAACACTATTAATTAAGATATAGTTTAATATTCCTTAAATCTATATAATACTACTAGTACCCTATAGAGGAAAAAACCCTTTAATAATAAGGAAATTATTACCTTAATTAAATTTAGAGCTTATAGTATAAAAGGATTCTAGTATATACTATTTATAAGCATTAGTTAGACACCTAGCTACACTATTACACCTAACACTATTAATATTATAAATAGGGATATTAAGGATATTATAAACACTAACGTTCTTATTTTCCTTCTTAACTATAAAGGGTAGCATAAGGCTTTACTTCTAGTTAACTAGATTAATAGTAAGGTTTATTTTATAGATTTTAGTTAGACTCCTATTTATAATTTATTATTTATAAATATAATTAAATTACTTTAGTAGTAGTATTACTACTTAGGTATACTTATAGACCTTCTTAGTATTATTAGATTAAGTGTATATATAGTTAATATATAGTAATAAGATAATAGCTTTACTTATAGTCTCTAGGTAGTAAAGTAGACTAAAACCTTTCTTTACCTAGGTATATTATCTCCTAAATTCTTAGAGATAAGTTAATTTAACAAGAACTATATAAAACCTAGACAGGTCCCTATTACCTTATAATTTATATCTATTATTTTAGAGGACTTTTATAAATATAATAATATATATAAGAATTCTCCTTTATATATTATTATATACTTAAAGGATAACTTTTATAAGAACCTTTTCTTCTTAATAGCGCCTATAGTAGTATAAATAGGTTAAGTAAGTCTAGTTAATAATTTATAGACCTAAACTAAGAATAATAAAGAGGATTCTCTATTATTAGATATACTGCCTAGTCTTCTAGATAATAAGGACCTTAAAGCCTAAGTATAAAACCTTAAAGTTAATAAGAACCTAACTATTCTTTGTTACCTACTATATCTAGCTCTATAAGGTAACCTAGATATACGCTATTACTTTTAAGAATTCTTTATAGACTAGTGCGTTAACTAATAGAAATAGACTAAAGCTAATACCCTTAACTATATATATTATTATAGCTTCTTTTATCTACCTTCCTAGGAAAGTTAGTTCTAATTATACTAAAGACTTAAATAAGACAAGTTAATAAAAGACTTTATAGACTTCTTATAGTATAAAGGTTATAAACTTAGATATAGTAATATTATTATAAAGGCAAAGGCAAAGAAAGGTCCTAAGCTACTAAAGTAACTTAAGTACTACTGTAAGCACTAAACTATTTCTCCTTTTTCTTTCTTTTATTTCTTTAGGTTCTTTTTTAGTTCTTAGGTCTAAGAATTAGTTAGACCTTTTGCTTAAGGACAAGACAACAGGTCTAAGGGGATAATTATAGTAAGGTTAGGTAGTATAGTCCTAGGAATTATATAGTAGTTAACTTAAGGGATAATATATAAGAAGCTACCTACTTATTAAAAAAGGGATTTATAGACCTAAGAAGGGATTAAGAGGGACATAATTACTTATATATAGTTATTATTATTAGCCTTAATACTTTATATAGAAATACACTGCTAGTTATTACTGTACTTTTATTTATTTAGGAAAATTTACTCTTTTTGTAATTACTTTATTAATTATACTTTTATTTTAGTATCTTTATAGATTAGGTCTAAGAATTATAAGACCTATTAATTAATATATATATTATTATTATTAGACGTTGTTGTAGTGTAGGTGGTTTTCCTATGTTTTCCTATTCCTCTTTTCCTTTGTTAGGTAGCCTAGATGCCTGCCCTTTCTTACTATCTTTAAGGTCCCTTAAAGTTTACTTTATTACTAATATACTAGATATATTATATAAGACAAGATATATCTAAAATTAATAAAGATAACAAAAGTAAAAAAGAAAGTAATTATTAAAAAGGTTATTAACCTAATTAATTAAAGGTTTCTTCTATAACAAGAAGATATATAAAATATAGCTAACTAACTCTTAAATAAATATAATATAATATATATTAGACCTTAATAGTAAGGACGTTATATAATAATAACTATAGTTAAAAATATAAGTTTAATATTAAATTAACTATTAGAGAGCCTTAGCTAAAGATCCTATAATTATATAAAGCTAATTTATACTTATATAAAATATAATTATAAAGTATAAGATATAGGATTATAATATCTATAATTATAATAAGACTAGGTTCTTAATAGAAATACTATTATATATAAAGGTTATTATAACTTTTAACTAATATAGAAGGCCTTATATAAAGTAGCCTAGTAATTATAAATAGGTTTCTATTATTTAAGGTGTATATATAAATAGCTAAGTAATACCTCTATATATTATTATAAAAGGTAAATACTACCTCTTCTCTTAGTACTAAATAGCTAATTTCTAGCTAATTAGTGTATTTACCTAAGTAAAAATAAATAAATAATAAATAAGATTAGCCTAGATTAGTTAAATTATTTTAAGTAGTATATAAAGTCTTATATAAAAGGTACTTATTACTTTTAATCCTAGATAACTATAATAGCTATAAATTAAGTAAATTTAATAACTACTATAAAAAAAAAGAATTATTACTTTATATATACTTTTTACTTATTATATAAGCTTTAGCCTTTTAATATTAGCTATTTTAGCCTTTTAAAGCACTTATATAGTAGAAAGATTAAGAAAATAATATAAATATAAATTATATATATTACTAAGAATTACTTTTTTTTTACTTTTAAAGTAGTACTTTTTACTTTAATAAATAAAATTAATATATAATTAGGTTTTAGTAAGCTAGTCTTATACCTTTTAATTCTAAAGTTATTATTTTTTACTTAGATTTTAAGCTAAGACACTAACACTAGTAAACTTATATCTAACTAGCTTAGGCTTATAAGACCTAAAGATACTAATAATAGTAATTAAAGGTATATAAAGCTTTACCTTATTAAAACAAAAGATTAAGAAGTATTAAGGAAGTTTACTAATACTAATATATAAAGTAATTAACTTATAGTAAAAAGGTATTAGTAAGTTAGTATATTAACTTACTATTATTAAAGTAAAGAACTATAAACTTTATATAAAGATAAAAGTACTTAGTAAATACTAGAAGGCTAAAAAGACTTAACTATATCTTAGAGGGTTACTTAATATAACTAACGCAGAGGTCCTATAAGGAGAAAAGAAAAGTATTAAAGCTAGAGATAAAAAAATATCCTAAAAGGAGGGTTATAAAGAGGGTAGTAAACTATATATATAATAATATAGTAATTATAAAAAGACTAGATATAATATATAAACCTATAAGGTAGTTTAGAATAGTAATAAAGAAGATAGTAATAAGTAGTTTTAATTAAGTTATATATTATAGCTTAATTAACTTATAGAAAAGGTAGAAAGGTAAAAGAAAGTAGGCTACTTACTATAATAGGCTACTTACTATATATATACGTTATTATATTTATTATTTACTAATTAAGCTATCTATAAATACTTCTATAATAACTAAAGAAGAGTATTACTAAGTAATACCTAATAAATAATAAATTATACTAAATTTACTAGTAATCTTACTACTTATTTATTTAGTAACTTTATAAGCTACTTAAATACACTAAAGAAAATACCTCTCTTTTATTAATTAAAGCTATTAATAAGTACTACTACTTCTACTACTTATATTCTAAAGTCTTTAGTTACTTTAAGTTTATACTATATAATAATAATAAGTTTAACTATAAGATCTTTATTTATATAATATATTTTAATAATAATAAACTAGTACTTTATATAGTTAATATAGTAATAGTGTTTAATATAGTAAGAGTCTTATAATCTATTACTATAGTGTATATATATAAGGTACTATAAATATAGTAGATTAATATATATCTTAGCTTACCTAATGAAATAATAACTAATATTAGCCTAAATTTTTAGTTTAGTAAGTTTAAATATACTACCTATAGGTTATTTATTAAAGTAAAAGAAGTACTTATTAAAGCCTATTATAGTATTAGTAAAGTTAAGTACAATTATATACCTTTTTACTATACCTATAAGATTATTTATAAAGAAACTAGTACTAAACCTAAAGTTACTTTTTAACTTATTATTAAAGTAATTAATAATACTATTAGCCTAGATAGCCTTATCTTAACTTTCTTTATCTTAAGTATATACCCTTAAATAACTAATAAGTTACTTTTTACTATAGCTACTATATAGTATACTAAAGTAATTAAGAAAGTAATAGCTATAGTATACTAAATCTATATAAAGTAATAGCTTTATAAAGTACTAGTTATATATAATAGCCTAGATTTAACTAATACTATTACTTTATCTCTTTAATTCTTTATCTATATATAGTATAAAAAATATAGCTAGTAAAGCCTATTTTACTTTATTACTAATAATAGTACTACTTATACTATTAATTTACCTTATAGCCTATATAACTTTAGGATTACTATAGTAAAACCTTACTATATAGAGAAAGGTTAATTAGACCTCCTTATACTAAATAAGCTTACTTACTACTCTATATAAGTAGAAGATAGTCTTATATATACTATATAAGTGTAAAAAGACCTTATAGAGATACCTAATACTAAAGGAGAAGTATATAATACTATTATTATTAATAATAAACTACTATAATAATACTATAGTTACCTATAAAAGAACCTAATACTTATATTCTTTATAGAAATATACTTTATTATAACTATTGTATTCTTAACTATAAAGGAAGAAGTAGACTATATACTTACTATTAATCTATATAAGAAAGTGATTATTACTATACTTAGTAAACCTCTTAAAGAATTTAATAAGGTAGAGGTAAAAGCCTTTATTAACTAAAGGGTATTTTATATTATTAGCTATAATAAGAAATCCTATAGTAATACTTATATATTTTATTAGATATTAAGGTTTAGAGACCTTATTTATATAAAAATAAGATAATAATAATATAAAGAAGTAAAATATATATTATAGTATTAGTAATACTATATATACTATATACACTAGATATAAGAATAACTACTTAGAAAATAACTATATATACTATATAATAATAATATTTATATATAAAGATTAGGTCTTTTAAGTAAGACCTTCTCCTTCTCTAAGGAATTAAGAGTATAGTTCTAGGTTATATAAGGTAAATAAATAAAATAATACCCTACTATAGGTAAAATAATACCCTACTATAAGTAAAATAATACCCCTTAACTTAATAACTTACTTATTAAGTCTAGAATACTAAAGAAATCGTTAGAATACTTAATAGATAGGTATAAGTAATCCCCTTATATCCCTAGTTCTAGTTAGCTAGTTAGATCTATAAGCTCATTTATTATATCTATAATAATATACTACATTTATATCTTATCTCCTATCTCTTATCTCTTATTTGCCCCCTTTGTCTCTAAAAGGTTATAAGCCTAGCTCTTAAGACCTAGAAGTAGTTAAAAAAAGTAACTTTCTTAAAAATTAAACCTATAACCTCTGCTTTTTTAGGTCTTTCTTAAAACTAATAACTAAACTAACTTAACTATTTACCTTTTACTAAAGGTAATATTAATAGTAATAGATTTAAAGACAAACCTTCTTTACCTTAAGGGCACTCTTAACTATATAACTTAGGTAGTTAGAATTTAAGCCCTTCTTATTTCTAAAGATATTAATATTAACTTTTAGAACCTACTTACTAAAGAGAATAAATAATATAATAATAAGGCTTTAGCCTATATCTAACTATATTATTCTAATAGGCTATTAAAGGTTATAATAGACTTCTCTATAGCCCTAGAGGCTTAGAAAAAACTAGCTAATTCATATAAACCTAAGGGTTTTACTAATAAATTTTTAACCTATAAGGAGTTCTTTAATACCTCTTTAGAGGATTTTAATACTATTAAAGAATATCTTATAATACTATTAAAGAATATCTTACTAAGGTTAAGAAGTTATAATAA
>NW_026850984.1:0-9516 GCF_030913465.1 Colletotrichum navitas
CTACTAGTAGATTTTTACTACTACTAGCCTACGCTAGACTAACTTATCTAGCTAGATCTACTATACCTCTAGCTACTACTATTACTAACCTTTACTTTAATAACCTTACTTTTTTTACTTTTCTTTATACTCCTTTATATTAGTTATTTTACCTCTTTATATATTAAGGTTACTACTACTAAAGCTACTGTTAATTAAAGCCCTTAAACAGTAATATTACTAACTAGAGCCTTACTATAAGTGTAGTACTAAATTTCCCTTAAGATCTACGCTTTTTTACTATATATATACTAATAACTATAGCTAATAATATTACTACTAACTTTACTATTAAGACTTTATATCTTAGAATACCTTTTTCTACTATTTACTAGACTACTAGCCTCTATTACCTTTACCTTTAAAGACCTTATTACCTTTATTAACTTTACTATCCTTACTATTAATAATAATTATCTTATTACTACCCTTTTTACCTATAAGTAAATAGTCTATATTACTAGTAATACTAACCCTCCTCTTAGCTATAAAATTTTATGCTACTATTAAGGCCTTTACCTAAAGGATAATACTAATCTAGAACTAGGAGGATATAGTCTAATAGGAGAGTAAATAGGCAAAGGACACATAAAACCCCTAGCTAGCAGCAAAATACTTAAAGCTACTACTACTAACACTGTTGCTAGCGTATGCCTAACTAATAGCCTAATGTAGCCCTAAGTTATATGCCTAGCTATACCTTTAGAAGCTATATTAAATACACCCTAGATTTAGAGGAGGTTACTTACTAGGAGGTAAACCTATCTATTAGCGCCTTTAAGAACAAGAGGAGGAAATCTAGTCCCTTTAACAATAGGTTAGCTAGCTCTATAACTACCTACTACTACTACCTTATAAAGCTACCTAGTACTATAGTTAAAATACCTTAGATAAAGATAATAAGGACAAAGATAATACTACTAGTTATACTATAGAAACAGGTCCCTAGGATAATAATAATAGATCTATTTACATAGGGGATTATTACTATAACTTTAATAAATCTAATAGCTAGCTAGTAGCTAATAGCTAGCCTATATTTAGCTAACTTACCTATAGCTAGCTAGTATCCTATTAGCTAGTATATAACTATTAATACTACTAGCCTACGTATATAACTAACTAACTTATATATTAATAACCTATATATATACCTAGCTAGCTAGCTTATAGTTAGCTAGCTTAAAGTCTATACCTATACTTATATACGCCTAGCTAGCTAACTTATAGTTAGCTAACTTATAGCTAACTAACTTATAGCTAGCTAACTTATAGTTAGCCTATATATATACCTAACTAACTAGTGTACTAACCTAACTACTATTAACTTAACTACCTAGCTAGTAATAATAACTAGGATTACAGTAGTAATAATAATAGTAACACTGTTAGAGATAACACTAATAGATATAAGGACTTTAATAACTATAGGGATAAATATAGTAGTAATAGATATAGTAATAGTTATAGTAATAATAATAACTATAATAAAGACTATTAACCCTTAGGTATACCTTTTCTATAATAGCTATAATAGCCTTATAGAAGCCTAAGGTATATAGTTAATTACCCTATTAGCTAATAATATTAAATAATTACTATACAATAATTATTTTTATTATTAGGGGGGCACTTGTTATAGGACAATATATAGCTAACCTTTAGATCTACTTTCTTAGCCTTGCTAGTAGATCTATTGGTTAGGCTAATATCCTACTAACAGCTAGTGCCCTACTAGGCCCTACCTGTTGCTAGTCTATAAGACTAGCTATTACTAGCTATAGCTCTAGCTCTTAGTTAGTTATTAAATCTATTACCTATTTAACTATATTAATTAAGTAATAATATTAATAAGTAAAGGTTAAAGGTTAATAAATTTATCTAAAGATTCTCTTTATAATAGTAGTTATAAGTTATCTACTAGTAGGTTTTTACTTTTATAATACTATATAATAGCTTAGTTACTATTATTATTATATTTACTAGGTAAAAATAGTAAATTTATATAGGCAAGTAAGTAAAAATAATATAATTTAGTAGTGTTACTAATTAGGTATACACTTAGGTAATATTATATAACTAGAGGAGAAATCTATATTAAAGTAGTAAAAAGGCAAAAGTAAATATTAATTACTAGGCTATTTACTAAATAGTAGGCAACTATATAAGAATTATTTCTTTACTATTATCTATATAACCTTAGATAATAAGCTATAATTTCTTATAAGGCTACTTATTTTTACCTTTTACTTTATAAACTATATCTAATTTAAATATATAGGTGTTACTATAGGATTTCTTATTATAGGTAATAATATAAAATATACTATAGTTAATAAGGGCTTTTACTTTTACCTTATTAGATTCTTAAAAAGGTTTACTAGGTGTAGTAATAATCTCTTTCTTATATAGCTTAACAGTAAGTATATAGTCTACCTCTTTCTTTATAGTTAAGAACACTATAGTTATAGTAAGTTATATCTCTATAAAGAATATAAGTATTAGGTTCTTTTATAAGTAACTATAGTGTTATTATAGTAGTTTATTATTAATAATAATAGTATTATATACTTTCTTTTTAGTGTTAGGTATCTTTATAAGGTCTTCTTATACTTATATAGTGTATATAAGATTATCTTCTACTTATATAAAGTAGCTAGTAGGTTTATTTAGTATAAGGAGGTCTAGTTAACCTTCCTCTATATAGTAAAGTTTTACTATAGTAATCCTAAAGTTATATAGGCTATAAGGTAAATTAATAATATAAGTAGTACTATTATTAGTAATAAGGTAAAATAGGCCTTACTAGTTATATTCCTTATACTATATATAGATAAAAGATTAAAGAGGTAAAGTAATAGTATTAGTTAAATCTAGGCTATTATATATTATTAGTACTTTATATAGCTATTACTTTATATAGATCTAGTGTACTATATTTATTACTTTTTTAATAGCTTTAGTGTATTATATAGTAGTTATAGTAAGTAGTAACTTATTAGTTATTTAGAGGTATACACTAAAAATAAAGAGAGTTAAGATAAGGCTATTTAGGCTAGTAGTATTATTAATTATCTTAATAATAAGTTAAAAGGTAACTTTAGGATTAACGCTAGTTTTTTTATAAATAATCTTGTATATATAGTAAAGAGGTATATAATAGTACTTAACTTTACTAATACTATAGTAGGCTTTAATAAGTACTTCTTTTACTTTAATAAATAACCTATAGGTAGTATATTTAAACTTACTAAAGTAAAAATTTAGGCTAATGTTAGTTGTTATTTAATTAAGTAAGCTAAGATATATATTAATCTAGTATATCTATAGTGCCTCCTATATATACTCTATAGTAATAGATTATAAAAATCTTACTATATTAAACACTATTACTATATTAACTATATAAAGTACTAGTTTATTACTATTAAAATATATTATATTAATAAAGATCTTATAGTTAAACTTATTATTATTATATAGTATAAACTTAAAGTAACTAGGGCTTTAGAGTATAATTAGTAGTAGTAGTAGTACTTATTAATAGCTTTAATTAATAAAAGAGAGGTGTTTTCTTTAGTGTATTTAAGTAACTTATAAAGTTACTAAATAAATAAGTAGCTAAATTACTAGTAGATTTAGTATAATTTACTATTTATTAGGTGTTACTTAGTAATACTTTTCTCTAGTAGTTATAAAAGTATTTATAGGTAGCTAAATTAGTAAATAATAAGTATAACATTATTACCCTAGATTAGCTAATTAGCTAAGTTATTAAATTTTATACTATAATAGTCTATATTCTTTAAGTAAAAGAAAATAAAGTATTAGTAGTAATTATATAAAAAATAAGGTTACTAAGTAGTATAAGTATATTAATTACCCCTAGGGATTTAAAGTAATTACTACTACTAAAGTAAATACTTACTTTACTTACTTAAGTAGTATTTATAAGTATTTTTTTACCTAAGTAACACTAAAGAGTAAAGTATTACTTATAGCTAGTAGTTAAATTCTTAGCTACACTAGTGTTAAGTATAATACTATAAAAAGTTACTACTAAATAGTGCTTATTAAGTATAAATATCTTATTAGTGTTTATAGTTTTACTAGGTAGTAGCTTCTTTAGTAAGTTCTTATAAGTAAGTATATAAGTAGGTACCTAGTTATATAACTTAAAGAATATAGTTAGGCTATTAATTAATAGTTATATAAAGAAAGTAGTAAATATAAAGAATACTATATCTATATAGTTATTATTATTACTAATAAGTTATTTATTACTATTACTTACTTCTTAAAGATAACTTATATTATAACCTTTATAGTTAAGAAGAAAGTAGTTAAAAGTAACTAGTAAAGCTTATATAAAGTAAGTACTTTTATATTAGTTAAACAAGGATTACTACTCCTCTTTAGTATACTTAGTTAACTAATAACTAGGCTTACTATAGATAAAGTACTTCTTAGTTAATTTATTATTATACTAGTTTTTACTATAGTAGTTACTTTATAAAGAACCTTATATTTACTATAGATTAGTATAATTATTATAGCTACTATTATACTTATAGTTAACTTAAAATTACTTATCCTTTATAGTAGATTTATCTATAAGGTATTATATAGGTAGCTTATAGTAAAGTAAAGTATTTACTACTTTATTATATAGTTATATATAGAGGCTATAGAATATAGCTAGTAAGTTAAAGAAAGCTATAGTGTACTTAAGTATACTATAGTAATAGGTAATAAGGCACTTATAATAATCTTTATCCTTAGGTAGGCTATTATAAGTAGTTACCTTAACTAGCTTAGTAACCTTTTTAATAAGTAATTTAAGGACCTTAAGCTTATTCTTACTATAGTTTTTATAAGTAATTAAGTTAAATAATATATAGTAAAGCTTAGTAATATAGGCTAAGTGTACTTTATTACCTTTAAATTATTTCTTAAGCTTTACTATTAGAGTATTAAAATTACTTACTTATTAGTAAAGTATAAAGGTATAATACTCTTATAGTTTACCTTAAAGTATTACTTAAATTACTACTTTATAGTAGTTTTATATTATACTTACCTAGATATAAAGGTTATAAAATAATAGTAATTTTAAGTTAATAGTCTTATACTAGCTACTAGTGTACTTTATAGCCTAGTTATTAAAGTATATCTTTATAAGGTTACTTATTTACTTTAGTATTAGCCTTAATATTACTATTAATATTATTATAGTTAACAAGAGCTCTTATAGTAGTACAGTAGTTATTATATATAGGCTATTAATTTTAGCTATTATATAGGGTTTTAGCGTTAATAAAGGCAGTAGTAAGGTAAAGGTTAAGTTATTATAAGAGGTCTAATAGGTAATTACTAGTAATAGGTATACTTTAGCTAGTTTTTTACTATATAGGATTATATTATAACCTTAAATATTCTTAATAAAGTTAAGGTCTTTAAGATATAGTTTAAAGTTATATAATAATCTTTTAATAATAGTAATTATCTTATTAGTCTAGTAGGCGCCTTCTTTTTATTAAAGGGTATTAAATATATATTAGGTAATTAATAAGTATTTACTATAGTTAACCTATATACTATAATTAATAAGGAAGTTATATAGGCTTATTAGGACCTTTTAGTTAATTACCTTAAAGTTATTTATAGACTATTTACTAAAATCCTTATAAGTATAGTAAAGTAATTTACTACTAATATAGTTATAATACTTATAACTACTAATATAAAATATAGTAATAGTGTTAAGTATAAGAGCTTATTACTCCCTTGTAAGGTTAATTAGTAACTTTTTAACGTAGTCTTTTCCTTATTATTATAAAAGAATACACTATATAAGGTTAGTAAGTATAGTAAATATATTATTAACTACTACTACTTACTACCTTATATTAGGTAATATATTATACTTACTATAGACTTCTTCTTGTTACCTTATAAGTAAAAGTATAGTAACTTATAAGCCTTACTTACTTATAAGCTTATTATATTTACTTATCTTAGCTTAGGTCTTCTACTTATAGGCATAGTGTTATTCTTTATTACTCTCTATTAGCCTAATAACCTCTTAAACATAGGTATTTCTTCTAGTAGACTAGAAAGCGTATACGTTTATTAGAGGGATTACTACTAGTAGTATAAATAGCTAGAGAAAAACATACTCTTATAAGTAAATAACTTAGGGGAAAAACAATAGGCTATTATATTAGTAACTTATTAATACTATTAGTTAGTAAAAGAAGTATATATATAAGAAAAAGAAGTTAGTAAGCTAAAGAGCTTATAATAAATAGAAAATAGTAAATAATTACTAGTTAGCTATAGGTATATAAAGTAAGAGGTTTTTTATAGTTAAGAGTGCTTCTCTAAAGGTAATAAAGCTTATATAATAGATATAAATTAACAAGGTTTCTACTAGTTAAGGGGACTAGTTATAGATCTATTAATTAACTTATTATAATAGGTAATTAGTATAAACTATTATAGTAAAGGTATTTATAGAGGCGTTTTTTAGTACTTACCTACTCTAGGTGTATAAATAATTAACTAGTAATAATTACCTCTTCTTATAGTCTTTGCTAATCTATAGTTTAAATAGTAAAGTTAACTTATATAGTTAATAGTAAAGTTAACTACTAATTAGTGTTAGTAACACTAAGGGATAAGTTAATATAGTTAACTATATATATTAGTAGTAATTAATAAATAATAGGGGTAACTATAGTTCTCTATTATATATAAAGAAAAGAAGGATAATTATTATAGGTTAGTTAGTTAAATAACTAACTTATTACCTATAAATCCTTAGAGAATCTATAGCTAAATATCTAAGGATTTACTAGTAATAAGTTATTAGGGTTAACCTAATAGCTCTAATATTTATCTATAATAGTTAATATTATAATAAATAGCTTACTATTTATTTATAATTTACTTAAGTATAGCTCTTTATCCTTTAATACTAGTGTTTATAGTTAAGATAATTTAGCCTATATTAAGCCTATAGTTAATACTAACTAAGGCTAATATAAATATAATTACTTTCTTAAAGGTATTTATTACTTAAGCTTAGTTATTACTTTAATTAAATAACTTATCCTTAGATAAAAGGGAATATAGTAGTACTACTTCTATAATATTATTATACTTTTCTTATTTAAGGATTTTAACTACTTTTACTTAATTAGGCTACTGTTTATTAGTACTATAGATATATTTTATAATTACTACTAATAGCTAGTATTATTATAACTTAGCTTTTAAAATTATATAGCTTATAAGCTTAATATTTACTAGTACTTAATTAATATTATATTAGTGCTTATAAATAAACCTCTAGATTCCTAGATAGCTAAGTAGTTCTTTATTATTATACCTTAATTAAGGGCCTTTAATAGTAATATAATTAATAAAAGTATTATAATACTCTAGAATTAGGTTATAAAAGATTTAAGTTATAATCTAATAAAATTAAGTAACTAAGTTTATAGTACTTATAAGAAGTATATAATACTAAAAGAAGCTAAGTAGTATAAAGAATATTATTAAATTATAGCTCTTTTTTACTAAAGAGATTTAATTATAACCTAAAAAAAAGTTAAAGAAAAATATAAGCTTTTATTTTATAAAGTCTTTAGAGAAGTTATTTACTAATAAAAGTTACTAAGTATCCTTAAGTATTACTTTATTAACCTTAGTTACTAAGTTAATTAAGTAAAGCCTACTATTTTTCTTTATAACTAAGAACTATAGATTTTAGTAAGTAGTATAACTTTCTTTAATAATTTCTTATATAATTTATTACTTAATTACCTTAAAGGCTTTTAAGAGTAGTACCTTAAGAATTAGTATTTTTTTTACTTACTATACTTTATAAAGGATTATTTAGATTTTTTATAGTAAAGCTACTATTAGATTAACTTAGCTATACTTTAAGAACTCTTAAGGAAGGCTCTTTTTTTTATTAATTAGGATTTACTTAAATAAGTCTTACTTTATAAGTAAAAAATATTTATAGTCCTTAATAATTATTTCTTATTAGTCTTTAGTTAGTCTTAATCTTAACTTAATATTTTAGAACTTTAGTATAATTAAGTCTTAAAATAGTCCTAATTAGTTTTAAAGCTTTTTTTTAACGTATTTAATCTTCTTAAGCTTTTAATATAGGTCTTTATTAAGTATAAAACTATTAAAGAAAGTATTATTAATAAGTTAAACCTTTTAATCTTTATATTTATATATTATATTTATTAGAATATTAATACTAATGATTATATAACACCTAGTTAGTTAACTATAAATAGTTTATAATTTAAGGTTAAAGGGCATAGACTAGTTATTTAGCCCTTAGTTATATTAAAAGGGGATTATACTTTTAGTTAGCTAGAATAACTTAAGTTATACTTAAGTAGTATATAACTACTTTATATAATAATAGTAGAGTAGACCTGTTTAGTTACCTAATAAGAAGTTAATTTACCTCTATATTTTACTAAGTATATATATATATAAAGCCTATTTAACACTAATTAGTAGTTATATAGTAGTTATAGATTAGTAAAAGTAAAAAGTTAAGCTATATTATATAAAGAGTTAGTTTATATAGTGTTTAACTATAGAAAGGCTAAAGAACTACTTCTTATTATAACCCCTTGTACTAAGATAAGTTATAATTTATATAAAGATCTAGTTTATATAGTGCTTAACTATAGGAGGGCTAAAGAACTACTCTTTAGGATAACTACTTATACTACTTTCCCTTATGTATAATAGAATAAAAAAGACTATAACCTTCTTATATATATACAAGAAGTAAGTAGTATACTACTATAAGTATATTACTTTTATTAACTAGACGTTATATATTATAGGACAAGTGCCTTATATAGTAGATAGACAGGTAGGATATAGGATTACCCTATTAGTATATGTCTAGGTATATGCCTAGGGGTATATATCCTATTGCCTATTTTCTCCTATAAGGAAGGGTAACCTTAATAAACAACCTACACTAATACCTAGCTCTTGTCCTATATTATTTATTTAGCTCTTTATTATTACTTACCTTATTCTACTACTCTACTATTACACTTTACCTTTATACTATATTACTTTATATTACCTATTATAGCCTTACTCCTCCTATTAAATCTATAATAGCTAGTAGAAAGGCTATATTAAGTGGTAGTATAACTACCTTAATCTACACCTTTAAATTTTTTCTTTACTAGGACGTAGTAAAGATTCCCCTCTACCTTAACAAAAATTAGCTTATAGAAACAGTATACTAAGGCTAGTATAGCTAGGCTAAATTACTAATATATAGTATATATATATATAGCTTTAGTAAAATCTAAATTATAAAGTTACTTATTCTTTACTATAGAGCCTTTATAATAATATATACACCCTTATATTTATAGAATTTAATAGTAATAGACTATTCTATAGGATAAAACT
>NW_026850985.1:0-9506 GCF_030913465.1 Colletotrichum navitas
GGACAACTACTTATACTATTTTCCCCTATATATAATAGAACAGGGAAGACTATAACCTTCTTGTATATATACAAGAAGTAAGTAGTATACTACTACAGTATATTACCTTTATTAACTAGACATTATATAATTTAAAATAACTACTAATATATTAATATAGAACACCTAGAGCTAAGAGGAGGAACCTACCTAAGAAAAATATATCTTTATATATAAAGATATATTAGAGGGCAGTAGTATTATAATTATAACCTAGAGATCTTAAACACTACCTTAATACTAGACTAAATATTAGGACCTTACTAATAACTTATCCTAGAAAAAGATTATAATATATCTAGTGTATAAGATACACTAGATTATTATATAAATCTAGACTAACACTAACTTAAAGGTATAATTATAATTAACTTTAAGGACTAGATAGCTAACTACTAGAAGTATATATATTATATATACTTTAGGGAGTTTATTAGGTAAATTATAAAAAGAAGTATCTTTATTAACACTAAGATAAAGCCTAAAAATAAGTAAGTAGTTAACCTTATATAATAACTCTAAGAGTAATATTAGAAAAAGTCTAGTAGTTATATAATAAATACACTAATAACTACTATTAAAGATCCCTAAGCTACTATATAATAGGACCTAGCTAAGACACTAATAAAGTTAATTAAACTCTAGGATACACTAGTAGCTTAAGGGACTAGAAAGCCTATTATATAAATAACCCTATATAGAGTATAACTTACCTAGGAGGTAGAAAGTTTCCTAAGATCTTAAAGCTAAACTATACCTATACCCTAAAAGATATCTATAACCTTTTACTAAAGTAAATAATTAATAATAGACTATATAAACCTTATATAATCTCTGTCTTCTAAAAAGGCTAAAAAAAGAAAAAAAACTATATAAGAAAGCTATATAATATACTTTATAATAAGGCTAAAGTGTTTATTAGTTTCTACTGCTATCTCTAGATTATAGAAGACTAATACTATACTATTTTTTTAAATATTTATTTAATTATATAAAGAAGTTTTACTTTTATTATATTAGACCTATATAAAGGTAGAATAAGATATACACTATACTAGATATACACTTTAACACTAGCGTTAACTATAGTCTTTATTAGACTAATTAGACTACTATATCCTTTATATAAGTTAAACAAAAGAATCTAGACAAGACACTAATAAAAGTACTAGAAGTATTACTAGATAAGTTACCTCTTATATAATAAGCACTTAGTTTAGGTTTCTAAGGGGAAATTATACTTTATATATAAGTTACCTAGGCTTACTAAGGTGTTCTAGAGCTAAAGACTACTCTTAGTAATCTTAAAGTACACTATTTATATAAAGAGTTCTTCTCTAATCTTAGGGCTTCTCTATAGGTTACCTTAGACAAAAGGACTATATTATATAATATTAACGTTATAGACTAAAGGTATACTTTAAACTATAAGAATAGACTATAATAAAGACCTTTATATAATTAACTACCTTACTAATTCTTTAATAGAGAGAGAAAAAATAAACTATTTTAACTAAGATCTTTTTATATAAATATACCTAAGAAGTGTTTTATATATAAGAAGAAAGATACTAGTTAACTAACTATATAAAGAAGAATATAATTATACAAAGACTTAATACCTTTAGGTATATAATATACTTACCTAGGACTTATACAAAGACTTTATAGCCTATCTCCTTAAAGTAGAAGAAGAGAGCCTTATAAAGAGAAAAAGGAGAATAATAACTTATATAATAAAGAATAATTCTTAGATAACTAAGAAGTCTTTTAGTATTTACTAACTTTAGCTTTTTTTATTATATAACTAGTAAAAATATATTCTTAGCTCTAAAGACTATTAAAGTAAGTTAATTTTTACTTAAGGACCCTTATTATATAATATACTAAGAAGAACTATAGGATACTAGAGTAGCTAAGTTTTTAACTATAGGAAAGCCCTAGGTACTAGTGTACTTAAGAGAAAACCTACGTATAAAGATCTCTTAGAACCTAGGTTCTACCTATATATAATTTAGAGTAAATAACTTTATAATATTAATAAGAACTATAAAGATAAAGAACTAGCTAAGAATAGTTAAGTATTATATCTTTAATACTTTAACCTTATTCTTATTTTTATTATATAATATAGATTAACTAGGTGTATACTTTAATAATATTACTAACACTATTATATAAAAAGATAGTATATATATACCTATTATATAAAAATAGGGACACCTTTTCTTTAACCTTAGTTATATAAAGGCTTTAACCTTCTTTACTAAAGAGTAGCTTTAAAGGCTCTATAGACATTTTAGACATCCTTATATAGATTAACTTTACTAGCTCCTAAAGAACACTAGATATAATAATATTAATATATTAATATTAGAAAAGATCTAAAGTTTTATTATTATTACTAATTATATAACCTAGTACTATAATATTTTAAGTTCTTTATTAAAGATAAAAGCTACTTTAACTATAAGATAGTTATAGACGTTATATAACTTAGAGACAAGAATATACTATATATTATTAATATAGAAATAAGTTTTTAAGGTATAACTTTCCTTAAATTATTATCTATATAAGACACCTAGAATACTCTCTTAAAGTGCTAGATAGCTATATATATAGGTCTACTAGACTATATTATATATAACCTAAGTATAAATTTTATATTAAAGAGTTTAGGAATAATACTAAGATTATAGGCATCTTATATAAAGAAATACTAGTAGAAGCCTACTAGGTAGTTAGTAAAGTAAAAAAGTATATATACCTTTATAATATATATATAATATACTTTATAAGAACTTAGCTATAATATAGATAAAGAGGTTATTCTTAGATAGCTATAAAGGCCTTAAATAACACTACTAGCCTATAAGGATTATACTAACCTTTTTGTCTTTAGGATATATCTAAGGATTAAAAAGATTTACCTCTATTATATAATATTACCTAAAGGGCTAAAGTAATTTAGAAGGCTATAAAAATACTATAAGGTATTTATATAGAGGTAGAGATTAACTATATAATTAATACTAAGAATAGCCTAAATCTCTAGGCTATACTATTACTTTTATCTAAAGTAAAGTCCTAGTGTAAAAGAAAACAAGGATAAATAGGCCTATATAAAATCTAAGGTATTAAAGGATATATAATTACTATTATATAGTAAATAGTTCTACCTAGTTTTATATAATATATATTAAGCCTTATTATAAGAACTAACCTTTAATAACCCTTTAGATAATAATATTACTTAACTAACTTATAGAGTAACCTAGATAAAGGAAGACTAAAGAAAGGTTAACTAAGGCCTATATAAAGATCCTAAAGGATATTTTAACCTAAAAAAAAAAGATTACTATAACCTTTAGTTAAGCTTTATTTAATAATATTATTATAACCTAGGAGCTTTATATAAAGAGTTAAATAAGTTAAGATTAATTCTTTAATAGGACAAGGTGTTTTAAAGGTTATATAATATAACTAAGGGACTACTAAGGTGTCTATATCTATAGGATATATATAGTGCAAAAGGTAAAGAACCTTAATAATAAGCTATATAAGAAATCTAGGCTTATTATATAAAGGTTTAGTAATAAGAAAAGAAATTACTTCTTACTTAAGCACTAACTATCTAAAGGATAAGCTAGTGCCTTATACTAGCTCTAGGCCTAACCCTTATATAAGACTATAAGTACTAAGGGAGTTAAAGATATTACCTAAGCGTACACTTAATTAAAGACCTCTTAGTAGAATAATCCTTATATAACTACTAAAAGAGTTAGAAGATAATACCTAGAAGATATACTCCTTTAGGTAGTTTTACTATTATATAGCCTTATAAAGTTAGGCCTATACTAGTATAAGACCTATATTAAACACTATAAGGAGAGTTAAGGATAACCTAGTCTATATATAATCTATACCTTTTATATACTATAGACAAGATAACTTTAGAATTATAGTTATATAAACTAATAATACCTTTTGTTTATAACTATATAATTCTTAACTAAAGAAGAAGAGAAGTTATTAAAGAAAAGGATTTATATAAAGCTAAAGACTATTTTATCTTTAAGAACTTAGGCTAACTTTAATAGTAGATATATCTATATATATAATAATAAAAATATTACCTTTACTAGAAAGGTTAAGTAAATTAACTATAGTTAGTTAATAAGACTTTAGATAATTCTTCTTAGTAATATATCTCTTAGAGGGCAAAAGGAGTATATATTACCTTAATTTATTAACTAGAGGTATTATATAATCTAGTAATTACTACTTAGACTAAAGAGATACCCCTTAGGTAATTAAGGACCTAAATATATAAATTAAATAGTAAATAAATAACCTAGAGAAAGGACTTACCTATATACCCTTTTCTTTTACTTATATAAAGATATATATCTTTACTAATAGATTATTTACTAATAATATAGACCTAATATTATAACTTAGTTTTATTATTATACTAGTAAAAGAAGTTACTTATATAAAGACTAATTTAAAATCTAAGGTAATATTATCTATTAAAGCTTACTAAGTATAAAAAGTTATATAAAGTATACTTATAAGTAAGCTTTATAGTATAATAATAGGTTTTAATAATAGGATTACTTTAAGTATAATATTAATAAGATCCTTTGTATACTTAATATTCTAAGGATTCTAGTTATTATATATTTAGACTTTTATTTACTATATAAATACCTTATATAATTAGAATAATAAAAAAAAGTAACTTATAATTAATATTATAAGCCTATATAAATTATATAAGAAGAAAAGATCTTAGAAGTTAAATAGATTAATAAAAGAGATAACTTAGTAAATACACTTACTAAGAAATTACTAACTTTAGCCTTAAAAAGCTAGTTAGTATAAACACACTAAAGATTAAATTAAAGTATATATTAAATAAATTAAGAAGACTAATTAATAATTAATTTATATAAGTATTTACCCTTATACTATAAAAAGGGTATTATTTAACTCTAAAACCCTAAATATATATTCTAAACTTAACTAGACTAAAGACCTTAACTATAACTAAAGTATATAAATCTACTATAAAGAATATATATTCTTACTAGGTTATAGAGAGTATATAAACCTTTTATACTTACCTATTACTTAGCTTATATAAAGGAAAATATACCTTAGATCTAATCCTAATTAAGGATTAGGGCTTAGCACTAGAGCTAAGGAAGAAGCCCTTTCTTTAATACCTTTTCTTAAACGCTTCCCTAGTGTACAAGGTTTTAGCCCTTAAGACTAATAGTTTCTTATAGTTACTTTAGCTATTACTACTATTACTAAAATTACTACTATTATTACCTAAAGAACCTCTCTTTAGCTATAATAGCTATATTAAGCTTTATAGCTTATCTAAATATACTTACTATATACTTCTCTCTAATAGTTATTTAGGTAATAGTAGTTAGTAAAGTAGTAAAGTATATTATTTATATACTTTTAAAGGTAAGCCTATATAAGTTAGCTATAGGACTAAATAAGTATTATATAAAAGTAGCCTTTATATTAAATTACTTTAGTAATAAACTCTTAGATAGAAGTTTAGTATTAAGATAAATAGTAATATTATATAAAGGTATATTAATAACCTTTTATTCTTTATCCTAAAGGTTTAATAAAAGTTAGTATATATAAACTATAATAGGGAAAAAGAACCTTATATATTAATAGTAAAAGCTAGGAGAAAAGTGTAGTTTTAGGCGTTGCCTATTAGGATATAAAGCTAGGTTACACTATTCTAGTCCTATTAAACCCTAAGGGAACTAATAACTAAAGGCTAAGGTCTAAGCTAGCTATTATAATATATAAAAAGGATCTATTATAAATTAGTAAAGTTAATAACAATAGGAAAAAGAAATATATATAAAGTAATAGATAATTAATAATTAAGAGAAAAAGAAGAAGTTATTAATTAATTAATATAAAGAGAATAAAGAAGAGAAGTAGTAAGGTTACTATACTAGTAAAGTTTTATATATTATTTATTATTATTAAAAAAGTATAAGAAAAAAAAGAAAAAGAGGAAAAAAGGTAAAAGGTAGAAGGTATTTATATAGGAGGAGTTAAGGCTACTAATTATATAAAAGGAAGAAAGGTATATAAATAAGGTAAAAAAAGAAGCAAAGGTAAAGTAAACACTTATTATATAAGTAAGTAACTATTTAAAAATAACTAAATAGTAAGTATATATAAAAGAATAGATTTAATTAGCTTAGTAAGTATTACTTATATTTACTCTTAGAAAGGTATATTTAGAGTTTATTTTTATTTAGATAACTTTATATATAAAGTAGGCTACTAAAAGTAAAGTTATTATAAGAACTAATTAGGACTATCTAATTAGTTAACGTAAAGGTATATATAATTATAAAAGAAGAAAGTAAGTGTTAGAATATTAATACTAATAATTATATAACACCTAGTTAGTTAACTATAAATAGTTTATAATTTAAGGTTAAAGGGCATAGACTAGTTATTTAGCCCTTAGTTATATTAAGAGGGGATTATACTTTTAGTTAGCTAGAATAACTTAAGTTATACTTAAGCAGTATATAACTGCTTTATATAACAATAGTAGAGTAGACCTGTTTAGTCACCTAATAAGAAGTTAATTTACCCCTACGTTTTACTAAGTATATATATATATAAAGCCTATTTAATATAACTAGTAATTATTTACTATATCTTATTTATTATAAGCTCTTTAGCTTACTAACTTCTTTTTCCTATATATATACTTCTTCTACTAACTAATAGTGTTAATAAGTTACTAATATAATAGCCTATTATTTTCTTTTTTTTACTAACTAATAGCGTTAATAAGTAGCTAATATAATAGCCTATTATTTTTCTCTAAGTTATTTACTTATAAGAGTATATTTTTCCCTAGTTTCTATACTACTAGTAGTAATTCTTCTAATAAATATATACACCTTCTAGTCTACTAGAAGAAACACCTATTTTAAAAGGTTATTAGGCTAACAAAGGATAACAGTAAATAACACTACCCTATAAGCAGAAGACCTAAGCTAAGATAAATAAATAAGATAAGCTTATAAGTAAGTAAGGCTCTTAAGTTACTACGCTTTTACTTATAAGGCAACAAGAAAAGGAGATTTATAGTAAATATAATATATACTTAACGTAGTAGAGAAGATAGTAGTAATAAATAATATTATTACTATACCTTTTACCTTTATATAGTATATTCTTTTATACTAATAAAGAAAGATTATATTATAAGGTTACTAACTAACCTTATAAAGAAGTAATAATCCTTATACTTAACACTATTATTATATTTTACCTTAGTAAATCTAAGTATAATAACTACCTTAGTAGTAAATTACTTTACTATATATAAGAAGACCTTACTAACTAGCTTATTAGTAACTTTAAGGCTATTAACCTAAAGGTCTTAATAGGTCTATATAACTTCTTTATTAACTATAGAGTATAGGTTAACTATAGTAAATACCTATTAATTACTTAATGTATATTTAATACCCTTTAATAAAAGAAAGGTACTTACTAGATAATAAGATAATTACTATTATTAAGAGATTATTATATAACTTTAGAGAACACCTTAAAGACCTTAACTTTATTAAAGATATTAAAGGCTATAAGATAATTATATATAAAGTAAAAACAGTTAAAGTATACTTATTACTAGTAACTAGCTACTAAACCTTCTATAATAACTTAAGCTTTACCTTACTACTACCTATTTAACACTAAAACCTATATAATAGCTAAAATCTATAGCCTATATATAATAACTACTAACTACTACAGGAGCTCTTATTAATAGTAGTAATATTAATAGTAATATTAAAGCTAACACTAAAGTAAATAAGTAACCTTATAAAGATATACTTTAATAACTAGGCTATAAAATACACTAGAGCTAGTATAAGACTATTAACTTAAAATTACTATTATTCTATAACCTTTATATCTAGGTAGGTATAATATAAGACTACTATAGAGTAGTAATTTAAGTAATACTCTAAGGTAAACTACAAAAGTATTATACTTCTACCTTTTGCTAATAGGCAAGTAATTTTAATACCTTAATAGTAAAGCTTAAAGAATAATTTAAAGGTAATAAGGTACACTTAGCCTATATTACTAAGCTTTACTATATATTATTTAACTTAGTTACCTATAAAAACTATAACAAGAATAAGCTTAAGATCCTTAAATTACTTATTAAAAGGGTTACTAAGCTAGTTAAGGTAACTACCTATAATAGCTTACTAAAGAATAAGGATTATTATAAGTGCCTTATTACTTATTACTATAGTATACCTAAGTGTACTATAGCTCTCTTTAACCTACTAGCTATATTCTATAGCCTTTATATATAACTATATAATAGAGTAGTAAATACTTTACTTTACTATAAGCTACCTATATAATACCCTATAGATAAATCTACTGCAGAGGATAAGTAATTTTAGGTTAACTATAAGTATAATAGTAGCTATAATAATTATACTAATCTATAGTAAATATAAGGTTCTTTATAGAGTAACTACTATAGTAAAAACTAGTATAGTAATAAATTAACTAAGAAGTACTTTATTTATAGTAAGCCTAGTTATTAGTTAACTAAGTACACTAAAGAAGAGTAGTAATCCTTATTTAATTAGTATAAAAGTACCTACTTTATATAAGCTTTACTAGCTACTTTTAACTACTTTCTTTTTAACTATAAAGGTTATAATATAAGTTATCTCTAAGAAGTAAGTAATAGTAAAAAATAACTTACTAATAATAATAATAACTATATAGATATAGTATTCTTTATATCTACTACTTTCTTTATATAACTATTAATTAATAGCCTAACTATATTCTTAGAGCTATATAACTAGGTAACTACCTATATATTTACCTATAAGAACTTACTAAAGGAGCTATTACCTAGTAAAACTATAAAAACTAACAAGATATTTATACTTAATAAGTACTATTTAGTAGTAACTTTTTATAGTATTATACTTAACACTAGTGTAGCTAAGAAATTAACTACTAGCTATAAGTAATACTTTACCCTCTAGTGCTACTTAGGTAAAAAGATACCTATAGATACTACCTAAGTAAGTAAAGTAAGTATTTACTTTAGTAGTAGTAATTACTTTAAATCCCTAGGGGTAATTAATATACTTATACTACTTAGTAACCTTGTTTTTTATATAATAACTACTAATACTCTATTTCTCTTTTACTTAAGGGATATAGACTATTATAGTATAAAATTTAATAACCTTACTAACTAGCTAATCTAAGGTAATAATATTATACCTATTATTTACTAATTTAGCTACCTATAGATACTTCTATAACTACTAGAGAAAAGTATTACTAGGTAACACCTAATAGATAGTAAATTACACTAAATTTACTAGTAATTTAGC
>NW_026850986.1:0-9438 GCF_030913465.1 Colletotrichum navitas
CCTATTAGTTAATATACAAGAAAGTCTCTCTATATCTACTGCCTAAAGGTAAACTAGGCAGAAGATCCTATTATAAATACTCTAAGAAAGTAGTATACACTATAGCATATTTAAATTAACTAGACACTATACAAGACAACAAGCTACTACACAAGATAGATCTTATAAAGCAAGAAGACACTAGAGAAGTTAGCTAGAATTAGAAGATAACTAACCTTAGTAAAAGAGGACTAGATTACATACAAAGAAATAGTAATATAGAGCTTTATCCTCTTAACCTTTAGAAAGATTAATAGACCCTAAGTACTAGTTATATACCCTAGATATTACTAAAGAGATCCTTACGTTAAAAGAGTTAACTATATACATAGGATACTTAATAATATATATCCTCCTTGTTAACTTACTAATAAGAGCCCTTATATATAACCTATACAAAGATTTAAGGACTAGTCTCTTACTAATAGTCCTAGGTTAATTAGATCTTTAGGGACAAGCTTATATAAGTACTTACTAAACAAGGATTAGACCTAGCAAAAGAGAGTAAAATTAGTTACTATTTAAATCTTAAACCTTATTAAAAGGTGTAAAGGTAAAGACAAGAACTCTACTAAAGTATTAACCTTACTTATACAATAATAACTACTCTCTAAACACCTACAAAGAATATATAACCTAACCTATTAAGAGTAACTAAGAGTTACTAAAGCAGTTAATTAAAAAAAATCCTTAAGTAGCTTAGAGGTCTAGAGGACCTAATGTATAAACAACACTATAAAGTACACTTTACCTAGGAGGTAGAAAGTTTCCTAAGGTCTTAAAGCTAGGTTATACTAACACTAGAGAAGATATCTATAACCTTCTACTAAGGAAATAGTTAATAATAGACTATATAAACCTTATATAATTTCTATCTTCTAGAAAGGCTAAGAAAAAAAAGAACTACACTAGAAGGCTATATAATATACTTTATAATAAGGCTAAGGTGTTTATTAGTTTCTATTACTATCTCTAGATTAAGAAGATTAATATTATACTGTTTTTCTAGATATCTGTCTAATTATACAGAGGAGTTTTACCTTATTATATTAGCCTAATAAAGGTAAGATAAGATATACACTATACTAATATACACTTTAACACTAGCGTTAACTATAGTCTTTATTAGACTAATTAGACTACTATATCCTTTATATAAGTTAAACAAGAAAATCTAGACAAGACACTATAGAAGTACTAGAAGTATTACTAGACAAGTTACCTCTTATATAATAAGCACTTAGTTTAGGTTTCTAAGGGAAATTATACTTTATATAAGTTACCTAAGCTTACTAAGGAGTTCTAGAACTAGAGACTACTCTTAGTAATCTTAAGGCACACTATTTATATAAAGAGTTCTTCTCTAATCTAAGGGCTTCTCTATAAGTTACCTTAGACAAGAGGACTAGTTATATAAATTAACTTTATAGACTAAAGGTATACTTTAAACTAAAGGATAGACTATAAAAAGACCTTTATATAATTAACTACCTTATTAACCCTTTAATAGAGAAAGAAAGGATAGACTATTTTAACTAAGACCTTTTTATAAATATACCTAAGAAGTGTTTTATATACAAGAAGAAGGATACTAGTTAACTAACTACACAGAGGAAGAACATAATTATAAAGACTTAATACCTTTAAGTATATAACACACTTGCCTAGGACCTACATAAAGACTTTATAGCCTATCTCCTTAAAGTAAAGAGAGAGCCCTATAAGAGAGAAAGAGGAGAATAATAACTTATATAATAAAGAATAATTCTTAGATAATTAAGAAGTCTCTTAGTATTTACTAACTTTAGCTTTTTTTATTATACAACTAGAAAATATATTCTTAGCTCTAAAGACTATTAAAGTAAGTTAATTCTTGCTTAAGGACCCTTATTATATAATATACTAGGGAGAACTATAGGATACTAGAGTAGCTAAGTTTTTAACTATAGGAAAGCCCTAGGTACTAGGTACTTAAGAGAGAACCTATATACAAAGATCTCTTAGAACCTAGGTTTACCTATATAATTTAGAGTAAATAATCTATAACTTAATAGAACTATAGAGATAAGAACTAGCTAGAATAGTTAAGTATTATATCTTAACGCCTTAACCTTATTCTTATTTTTATTATATAATATAGATTAACTAGGTGTATACTTTAATAATATTACTAACACTATTATAAAAAAGATAGTATATATATACCTATTATAAAAAATAAGGACACCTTTTCTTTAACCTTAGTTACATAGAGGCTTTAACCTTCTTTACTAAAGAGTAGCTTTAAAGGCTCTATAGATAATTTAGACACCCTTGTATAGATTAACTTTACTAGCTCCTAAAGAATACTAGATATAATAATATTAATATATTAATATTAAAGAAGATCTAGAAGTTTTATTACTATTACTAATTATATAACCTAGTACTATAATTTTAAGTTCTTTATTAAGATAAAAGCTACTTTAACTATAAGATAGTTATAGACTTATATAACTTAGAGATAAGAATACACTATAATTATTAATATAGAGATAAGTTTTTAAGGTATAACTTTCCTTAAATTATTGTCTATATAAGACACCTAGAATACTCTCTTAAAGTGCTAGATAGCTATATACATAGGTCTACTAGACTATATTATATATAACCTAGGCATAAATTTTATATTAGAAGAGTTTAAGAATAATACTAAGATTATAGGCATCTTATATAAAGAAATACTAGTAGAAGCCTACTAGGCAGTTAGTAAAGTAAAAAGGTATATACACTATTATAATGTATATATAATATCCTTTATAAGGAACTTAGCTATAATATAGATAAAGAGGTTATTCTTTAAATAGCTATAAAAGCCTTAAATAATACTACTAGCCTACAAGGGATTATACTAACCTTTTTTCTTTAGGATATATCTAAGGATTAACAAGGATTTACCTCTATTATATAATATTACCTAAAGGGCTAAAGTATTTAGAAGGCTATAAAAATACTATAAGGTATTTATGTAGAGGTAGAGATTAACTATGTAATTAACACAAGGAATAGCCTAAACCTCTAGGCTATACTAACACTTTTTATCTAGAGTAAAGTCCTAGTGTAAAAGGAAAACAAGGGATAAATAGGCCTATATAAAATCTAGGGTATTAAAGGATATATAATTACTATTAATATAGTAAATAGTCCTACCTAGTTTTATATAATATACGTTAAGCCTTATTATAGGGAACTAACTTTAATAACCCTTTAGATAATAATTACTTAACTAATTCTATAGAGCAACCTAGACAAAGGGGAAGGCTAAAGAAAGGTTAATAGAGGCCTATATAAAGATCCTAAAGGATATTCTTAACCTAAAAAAAAAGATTACTATAACCTTACTATTAAGCTTTACCTTAATAATATTATTATAACTCTAGGAGCTTTATATAAAGAGTTAGACAAGGTTAAGATTAATTCCTTAATAGACAAGGTGTTTTAAAGGTTATATAATATAACCTAAGGGACTACTAAGGTGTCTATATCTATAGGATATATATAGTACAAAGGTAAAGAACCTTAATAATAAGCTATACAAGAAATCTAGGCTTATTATACAAGGGTTTAGTAATAAGGAGAAGAAATTACTTCTTACTTAAGCACTAACTATCTAAAGGATAAGCTAGCGCCTTATACTAGCTCTAGGTCTAACCTTTGTAAGACTATAAGTGCTAAGGGGAGTTAAGAGATATTACCTAAGCGTACACTTAATCTAAGGACCCCTTTAATAGAATAATCCTTGTATAACTACCTAAAGAGTTAGAAGGATAATACCTAGAAGATATACTCCTTTAGGTAGTTTTACTATTATATAGCCTTATAAAGTTAGGCCTATACTAGTATAAGACCTATATTAAACACTATAAGGAGGAGTTAGGATAACCTAGTCTATATATAACCTATGTCTTTTATATACTATAGACAAGATAACTTTAGAATTATAGTTATATAAATAGATAACACTCTTTTGTTTATAACTATATAATTCTTAGCTAAGGAGGAAGAGAAGTTATTAAAGAAAGGGATTTATATAAAGCTAAAGACTATTTTATCTCTAGGAACTTAGGCTAACTTTAATAGTAGAATATCTATATATAATAACAGTAATATTACCTTTACCTAGAAAGTTAAGTAAATTAACTATAATTAGTTAATAAAACTTTAGATAATTTACCTTAGTAATATATTTCTTAAAGGGCAAAAGGAGTATATATTACCTTAATCTATTAACTAGAGGCATTATATAATCTAGTAATTACTGCTTAGACTAAGGAGATACCCCTTAGGTAATTAAGGACCTAAATATATAAATTAAATAGTAAATAGATAACCTAGAGAAGGACTTACCTATATACCCTTTTCCTTTACTTATATAAAGATATATATCTTTACTAATAGATTATTTACTAATAACGTAGACCTAATGTTATAACTTAGTTTTATTATTATACTAGTAGAAGAAGTTACTTATATAAAGACTAACTTTAAAATCTAAGGCAATATTATCTATTAGAGCTTTACTAAGTATAAAAGAGTTATATAAAGTATACTTATAAGTAAGCTCTATAGTATAATAATAGGTTTTAACAGTAGGATTACTTTAAGTATAACACTTAATAGGATCCTTTGTACACTTAATATTCTAAGGATTCTAGTTATTATATATTTAGACTCTTGTTTACTGTACAAATGTCTTGTATAATTAGGAACAATAGACAAAAAGTAACTTATAATTAACATTATAAGCCTATATAAATTATACAAGAAGAAAGAGATCTTAGAGGTTAAATAGATTAACAGAAGAGATAACCTAGTAGATGCACTTACTAAGAAATTACTAAACTTTAGCCTTAAAAAGCTAGTTAGTATAAACACACTAAAGATCTAAATTAAAGTGTAATTAAATAAATTAAGAAGACTAATTAATAATTAATTTATAAAGTATTACCTTTGTACTATAAAAAGGGTATTATTTAACTCTAAAACCCTAAATATATATTCTAAACCTAACTAGACTAAAGACCTTAACTATAACTAGAGTATATAAATCTACTACACAAGAAAATATATTCTACTAGGTTATAGAGAGTATATAAACCTTTTATACTTACCTATTACTTAGCTTATATAAAGGAAAATACACCTTAGATCTAATCCTAATTAAGGATTAGGGCTTAGCACTAGAGCTAAGGAAGAAGCCCTTCTCCTTAACACCTTTTCCTAAACGCTTCCTAGTGTACAAGGGTTTTAGCCCTTAGAGACTAATAGTTTCTTATAGTTACCTTAGCTATTACTACTATTACTAGAATTACTACTATTATTACCTAAAGAGACCTCTCCTTAGCTATAATAGCTATATTAAGCTCTATAGCTTATCTAGATACACTTACTATATACTTCTCCCTAATAGTTATTTAGGTAATAGTATTTAGTAAAGTAGTAAAGTATATTATTTATACACTTTTAGGGGTAAGCCTACATAAGTTAGCTATAGGACTAAATAAGTATTACATAAAAGTAGCCTTTATATTAAATTACTTTAGTAATAAACTCTTAGACAGAAGTATTAGTGTTAAGATAAATAGTAATATTATACAAAGGTATATTAATAACCCTTTGTTCCTTGTCCTAAAGGTTTAATAAAAGTTAGTATATATAAACTATAATAGGGAAAAGGAACCTTGTATATTAATAGCAAGAGCTAGGAGAAAAGCGAGTTTTAGGCGTTACCTATTAGGACATAAAGCCAGGTTACACTATTCTAGTCCTATTAAACCCCAAGGGAACTAATAACTAAAGGCTAAGGTCTAAGCTAGGCTATTATAATATACAAGAAGGATCTATTATAAATTAGAAAGTTAATAACAACAGGGAGAAGAAGATATATATAAAGTAATAATAATTAATAAGTTAAAAAGAGAGAAAAAGAGTTATTAATTAATTAATATACAAGAGAGATAGAGAAAAGGAAGTAGTAAGGTTACTATACTAGTAGGGTTTTATATATTGTTTATTATTATTAAAAAGCATAAGGAAGAAAAAAGAAAAAGAGAAAAAAAGGTAAAAGGTAGAAGGTATTTATATAGAGAAGTTAAGGCTACTAATTATATAAAGGGAAGGAAGATACATAAATATAAAGCAAAGAAGAAGCAAAGGTAAAGTAAAAACTTATTGTATAAGTAAGCAACTTTTAGAAATAACTAAACAGGGAGGTATATATAAAAGAATAGATTTAATTAGCTTAGTAAGTATTACCTTATATTTACTCTTAGAAAGGGTATATTTAGAGTTTGTTTTTGTTTAGATAACTTTATGTACAACAGTAGGCTATTAAAAGTAAAGTTATTATAGGAACTAATTAGGACTATCTAATTAGTTAACGCAAGGGCGCATACAATTATAAAAGAAGAAAGGTAAGTGTTAGAATATTAATACTAATAATTATATAACACCTAGTTAGTTAACTATAAATAGTTTATAATTTAAGGTCAAAGGGCATAGACTAGTTATTTAGCCCTTAGTTATATCAAGAGGGGATCATACCTTTTAGTTAGCCAGAATAACTCAAGTTATACTTAAGCAGTATATAACTGCTTTGTACAACAATAGTAGAGTAGACCTGTTTAGTCACCTAATAAGAAGTTGATTCACCCCTACGTTTTACTAAGTACATACATGTACAAAGCCTATTCAACACTATCTTTAATTAAGTTAATACTTTTATAAAAGCTAATAAATTTAGTATTATAAATATATTAATATAAATACTTTTACTACTTTTATAATAATATACTATTCTTTTAAACTAATTAAAATAGTAAATAGTAAAGTATTTATAAGGCTAAAGTATTTATATTAATTCTAGGAGTATCTTTATTAATTCCTTTTTATATACTTTTTTATTTAATATATAAGCTTTAGCTTTTTAATACTAACTATTTTACTTTTTTAAAGTACTTATTTAGTAAATAATAATAAAAAAGATTATTATAAATTATAAAAATTAATATAAATATACTAAAAAATAAAGTATAACCTTAACTTTAACCTTAAGTCTTATAAATAGTTTTTTATTTATTTTACTACTTAGTCTTAAAGATAATTATTAATTATACTAAATTTTACTAAGCTTATAAAAAATATAACTTATTAAAGTAACTTCTTATAATAGCTTATTATAATTTATTACTAATAGCTTATTATAGCTTAATAATAATAGCTTTAAAAATATTCTTTATAATTATAAAAAGTACTTTTTAAAAAGCTAAATAAAACTATTAATATTATTATTTTTTTTATTTTTAAAAAAATATACTAATATTTTAAACTAACTAGAAACAAATAATAAAGTATTTATAAAACTAGTATAATAATATTAATTTATATTATATTTATATTAATCTCTTAAATTATATATATTATAAAAAATAACTTTATTTTACTTTTAAAGTAGTATTTTTATATTAATAAATAAAATAAATATATAAGTAAGTTTATAATAATCTAGTTTTATACTTTTTTACTCTAAAGTTATTACTTTTTACTTAAATTTTAAGCTAAAAATACTAATAATAGTAAACTTATATTTATATAACTTAAGCTTATAAGACTTAAAAACACTAGTAATAATAATTAAAAGTATATAAAGCTTTAGTTTATTAAGAAAAAGTATTAAATAAGTTTACTAATACTAATATATTAAGTAATTAACTTAAGGTTAAAAAATATTACTAAGTTAGTATATTAAGTTATTATTATTCAAATAAAAAACTATAAACTTTATATAAAAGTAAAAGTACTTAATAAATACTTAAAGCCTAAATAAACTTAACTATATTTTAAAAAGTTACTAAATATAACTAAAGTAAAACTACTATAAAAATATTAAAGCTAAAAATAAAAGAATATATTAAAATAAAAGTTATATAAAAAGTAATTAACTATATATATAATAATAAAGTAATTATAAAAAGACTAAATATTATATATAAACTTATAAGGTAGTTTAAGATAATAATAAAAATAAAGTAATATATAGTTTTAATTTATTTTATATAATATAGTTAAATTAATTTATTAAAATAATAAAATAATAGTAATATATAATCTACTTACTATAATTACTTACTTACTATATATATATATATATATATATATATATTATATAAAAAAGACTATATTAATATAACTTAACTTTTAATTACTTTTTTTAAAAATAGAATTTCTTTTACTATTACTTTAAAATACTTATAAAAGCCTTTAGATTTAAAAATATATAAATAAACTAAAAATAGTTAAACTATATTCTTTTAATATAATAAAGTCTTTAATTACTAAGTTTATTAACTTTATTCTTAATACTAATATACTAAAGATACTTTATTAAAACTTTAAATTTCTAGCTAAGCCTAGTATCCTTTAATAGTTTACTATTAAAACTTTTTAAAAGCTAAAAAACTTAAAAAAGTACTAAAGTCTATAAGACTTTTAAAATTAAAAAATAGAATTATAAAATATATAGGCTTTTATCTATAATTATAAGTAAAAACTAAATAATATAAATACTATATTAGTAATAAATAAAGAATTTAGTTTCTTTAAAGCTTAACCTTTTTATACTTAAAAGTAAAATAAATAAGTTTACTTTAAACTTAAATATATAATTTAGTACTATAAAATTTATAATTATAATAATAAAAAAGAGAAAAGTTATTATAAACCTAGTAAAAAACTAATAAAAATATAGTAAATTTAAGATAAGTAGTTAAATAAACTAAGATTATACTATTAAAAGACCTTAGATAGTAAAATAACTATAGTTATATAAGTATTAAAGATATTAAGTATATAAAGAATATAAAATATATATATATATATAATAATAATAAAAAGTTTATCTCTATAGTTAAAAAAACAAGGCTATTATAGATATTAAGGATATTAAAGATATATATTTATAGGTATAATAAAAAGTCTATCTTTATAGTTAGAAAAACAAGGCTATTAGGGTAATTTAAGCTATTAGGGCTATTAAGGCTATTAGGGACATTAAGAATATTAGGGACATATATTAATAGCTTTAATAAAAGGTCTATCTTTATAGTTAGAAAAACAGGGCTATTAGGGCTATTAAAGCTATTAAGAATATTATAGAAATTAGGGACATTAGGGCTATTAAGGCCATTAAAGCTATTAGGGCCATTAGGGCTATTAAAGCTATTAGGGATATTATAGAAATCAGGGACATTAGGGCCATTAGGGCCATTAGGGCTATTAAAGCATCAGGGACATTATAGAAATTAGGGACATTAGGGCTATTAAAGCTATTAGGGATATTATAGAAATTAAAGACATTAGAGC
>NW_026850987.1:0-9386 GCF_030913465.1 Colletotrichum navitas
TATGTTTATTACCTTTAGTAAGTTAAAACTAAGAAATTACTTATAATAAGCTATTATTAATTTAATATCTTAATAACCTCCCTTGTAGATTATATTATAGTAGATAAATTAAAGTTATATACTATAACTTATCCCTATACAAGTTCTAATTTTTTTATAAACTTACTTAGCAAAAGGGAATCTTTATTAATTTATTAGCTATATTACCTCTTATAATTATAATATATATCTAGTTTATAAGTTCTTAAGTTCCTATAACTATAGGCTATTTAGAGTAGTATACACTAGGTTATAATAGTTAGTCTTAGTGTTTAAGGAAAATTATTTAACTTAAGCTAATAATAATTAGGCTATAATCTATAATATACTACAGAAGGTAATACTTCTGTTAAATTAGTTAAGAAATAATAGGTAAAATCTATTATAAGATATTTTATACAGCAACTAGAGACTATATAGTCTTATAAGTTACTTTTACTAACCACTATCTCTATAAACTAGTAAAATATTTACTTAAGATATATAGAGTAATATTTAATTTTTATAGTAGTAGTAATACATTATTAGTAAATAATAGTTACTATAGTAGGAATATATTCTAGTTACTTTAGGCAGTGTTCTAAATCTATACTATAGGCGTTATAACCTTAATAAGAAACAGAAAATAGTATTAGATTTTTTCTTTATAAAAAAAAGTTTAGTATAAGCACTAGGTTACTTACTACAAGGGGCATTAACTACCCCTATAAAAGTATAACTTGTCTTTATACAGGGAGGCTATATTTAGCTATAGCTTTATAATACAACTAGATAGCTAAGTAATTTAGTTAGCTACCTACGTTATATATACTTTACTAGTACTTAGTATAACACCTAAAAGGTTATTATAAAGTAGAATATATAATATATAAAAGTATAGTAACTTTTCTCTCTTGCTATATAAGGGTTATTTTTACTTTATAAGGTTAACATTTTTACTAGTTAAACGTTATATAACTAAAGGATTTTATTAGGCTATTAATTAATTATAAGATAAAGAAACAAGTAGATAAAATTTATAATACTTATAGTAGTTATTAATACATCTAATTAATTTATATATTCTCTTATTTATAATAGTGCTTATCTTATAATCTCTGTAATTAATAAGTAAATAAGCTAAAGTATTACCTAAGCTAGAATTCTACTTTACACCTTATGTTACTGTAGACTAGTATAGTAGCTATAGTTACTACTCTACCTATAGCTAATTTAGCCCTCTCTACATCCTGTTATTTACTTTTCCCTAGGATAACTTATTACTTGTCTATTATAAACAAAAGTATTTAAGATATTAATATATAGCTATATACAGAGGCTATTAAATATAGCTTATAAGTTAATAACAGTAATTATATATTTAGGTATCCTATAGTAATAAGTAATAAGGTATTTATAATAATCCTTATTTATAGGTAGTCTATTCTATATAGTTACCTTAACTAGCTTAGTTACTTTTTTAATAAGTAGCTTAAGAATTTTAAGCTTACTTTTACTATAGTTATCTTAGGCAACTAACATAAATAATATATAATAAAGCTTAGTAATATAAGTTAAGTGTACTTTATTACCTTTAAATTATTATTTAAGATCTACTATAAGGGTAGTAAAATTACTTACTTAATTATAAAGGGTTATAGTATAATACTTATAGGCTTTACTCTATAGTATTACCTAAATTATAGCTCTATACTAGGCTTATATAATGCCTACTAGCCTATAAAGGTTATAGAACAAAGGTAATTTTAAGTTAATAGTTTTATATAGGCTGCTAGTGTATTTTAGGTCTTAGTTACTAAAGTATAAATTAATAAGGTCTATAAGCTGCTTTATTAATAGGCCTAACACTACTACCACTAAGGATAGGTCTTACTGTAGTTTATATATTAATATATATAGGCGTTAGACTATTATTACTACTTAAGGTTCTACTATTAACAAAGGCTATATAGGACAGTATATTAGTTTATTATTTAATGTTCTATAGGTAGTTATTAGCAACAGTTATAACCTAACCTTTTCTATAGTATATAAATCTATTTTACTACCTATAATATTTTTAATAAATTAAGGGTTTTTAAGGCGTATTTTAAAGCTATATATTAATCTTTTAACTATATAGACTATTTTATTTATCTAGTAAACGTGTTCTTCTTACTAAATAGTCTTATAGATATATTAGGTAACTAATAGACACCTATTGTAGTTAACCTATACACCTTACTTAACAAGGTAGTCACATAGTTCCTTTAGGATCTTATAGTCTATTGCCTTAAAATCGTTAGTAGACTACTTATAGAAATCCTCCTAGGCATAATAAAGTAGTTTACCCCTAAAGTAGTTATTATACTTATATTTACTAATATAAAATATAGTAAAGGTGTTAAGTGTAAGATTTTATTACCTCCTTATAAGAGTAAATAGTAAATTTCTAATATAACCTCTTCCCTATTATTAAAAGAGAATATACTACACTAGGCTAAAATAAATAGGGTATACACTATTAATTACTACTAACTGCTTACTTACGTCTAGTAGTATCTTATATTTACCTAGGGTATTATCTTTATCCTGTTGTCTTATAAGTAATTATATAAAAGCTTATAAGCCTTACTTACTTATAAGCTTATAGTAGTTACTTATCTTGCTTAGTATTATTTCTCTAGTTAAGGTAATTCTATTATTATATCCCTTAGGCTAATAGTATATTAAACTCTATATTTCCCCTAGAAGACTAAAAAAGTATATATATTTATTTAAGAGAGTATTACTAGTGCTATAGATTATCCTAGTTAGTTTACCCTTAGTTATAAACAACTTAGGAAAAAGAAACTATTAGATTATTATATTACTACCTTGTTAACACTGTTAGTTAGTAAAGGGCAGTATATATATAAGAACAGAAGTTAGCTTATAGAAGAGCCTATAATAAATTAGTTATAAAGACTTATTACTAATTAAATAGCCTTAGGCTATAAAGCGTTTTTTATAGTTAAGTGTATCCTCTATAGGCAGTAAAGCTTACGTTATTAATAAAATTAATATAGCTTCTGTTAGCTAAGCTAACTAGTTATAAAACCGCTAATTAACTTATTATAAGGTAATTTATATAATATTATAGTAAAGGCTTTTATAGAGGCGTTTCTTAGTACTTGTCTACTCTAGGTATATAAACAGTTAACAACATTTATTACCTATGTTTATTATTATATTGCTTACTTTTAGGCTAAGGGGAAAGTCAACCTACTATAGCTAAAAGTTAAGCTAACTATTGTTTAGTATAGGTTTTACTAAGGTAAAGCCTTATAGTTAATTAATATAATAGTAAATAATTAAATAATATTAGCTATACCTAATAATCTTTATTAAGAATAAAGAAAAAAGGGATAATTACTATAGGTTAGCTAGTTATATAATAAATTATATAAGCCCCTAGTAAATCCTTAGTTAAATAACTAATAATTTACTAGTAATAAGTCATAGGAGTTAACTTAATAACTTTAATAATTTATTACTTATAATTATTAATATTATAGTAGTTATACTAAAATAGACCTATCTCCTAAAACTTAGCTATTTTTATTAATAGTAATAGAGATTACTAAGATATATACCTATATATTAAAGACTAACGTTATTAAACTTATACTAATATATACTATAGATTAACCTAAAAGTTAGTGTATTTATATATATATTTATAAATTCCTATAGATTAGACAAGTTTTACTATTCTTAACCTACTATAACTGTCTCTTTAGAATATTTAGTAGGCTAGTAAAGTGCTATAGGGAAAGGCTATAGAGGGAGAAGTATACTACAAGGTAATAACCTTAGTATCTTCTTTACTAAGCCTACAAGATTTATAACCCTAAGGAGGTAACCCTATTAGTTACCTATAGCACTAAGTAGTTACATTAGGTAAAAGTTACCTACTTATTTTACTATAGAATTAAATAGTTCCCTAACTTAGTAGGTCCTACTCTTTTTCTTATATATAGTAAGCTACACTAGACTTAATACTAATTAAAAGCTACTATAGCTTCTTCTCCCTATTATATCTTTTATATATAATATTACCTAAGGGTAGTCTTAATTAATTTTTCTATAGGTATAATAGATACTATATATCTTAGTATTAGAGGAAGAAAAGTGTTTTCCCCTTCTAATACTTACTTTTTATAATAACTACTATAGTTACCTCTTAATTTTATTCTTATATATTATCTCCTTATTTACCTTAGTAATATCCTTGTTAATATATAGTATTTATATAATATTTTACTTAGCTAAGTATATAGAATAAAGGCTATAAAGGATACATAAGATATATTATTTCTATATATACCTAGTAATAGGTAGTACACTAATCTAAGTAAGGCAAAAGCCTTTAGTAATATAGATATAGAGAAACACTATTATCTAAGGTAGCCTAAATTTAAGTAAGTTATAATAGTAAGAAGGAAGATTTTTATAGCACTAGATAACTAAGCTATACTTATTACCCTTTAGTTATATAGTAATAAAGTAGTTATAGACTATACTTTATTATAAGTTAGATATTGTTTAGTATAGTTAGATTTCTTTATCTTTACTATACTAAAACTCTACTCTGTTCCTATATTATAGGTTAATTCTCTATCCTTAGATAAATAAACTAACCTATATAGGAACTAATTAGAATATACACCCTCTAGTTCTTCTACCCTACTAATAATCCTATAACACTAATAGACTAGTTTAACTAATTAAAACTATATAGTAATATAATAGCCTAACTAGTTAACTAAATACTAGTTACACTAATTAAAACTAATATTATAAACTATAACTATTTTCTCTATAGCTAATTTATAAACTAGATATAAATATACTACTAAAACTAAGTAATCTATAATACTTATTATAGACTATCTATATAGTATAAATAAACACTAAGATATACTATTATTACCCTGTTTTAGACTATAATAGCCTATATGTAAAATAAGTAGCTAAGAGACAGCCTACTTAGTTAACTTAAGCTAATAAACACTAAACTATTAACCTCCTCTACTAAGTGCTTAGCACTATAGTCCTAAATTTTTACTAGTGCACTACTAAATAATACTACCCCTCTCTCTTTAGCTAACCTAGTTATAAACAGAGGGGAATAAATAGGATATATAATATTATATATACTATTTAACCTACTTGTTATTAGTGCACTAGCCTAGGGGAAAAACTATAATCCTAGGTAGGCCTTTTGGAATAAAAGGTAAAAAAGTAAGTGTTAAAGATAACTAAACACTATAATTAGATACTATAATAAGCCTATATTAAAAGTTAAGATAAGCTACTATTTAGGCTAAAGTTTACACTAGGTTATATCTATAGCTAGTGTATACTATCCCCTCTAGTAGTCTTATTATTATTACTAGTACTATTATATATAAAGGCTATATCTCTATAGTAGTAATAACTACTACCTAACTATAGACCTACTTTACTAACTAGAGGGAAAAAACTAATATAGTAGTAAATAATCCTATATTAGACAGTAGGTAGTAATATTCCTCTGTTGTTATTACACTATTATTATTAGTAACTACCTTAATACTATTATTTAGGTTAGTACTAGCTAGCCTATATTAGCTAACTTTATCCCTAGTCTATCTACCTTCTATACTTTATAGTTCTCCTATATTAGGTTTATATAATAGGCGTAGTAGATAACATCTTATAACTAAAACAAAAACGTATATATAAACTAAGTAGGTATCTAAAAGGTTTCTTAACAGTATATTTACCTTAGCTTACTATATATATAGTTAATAAAGGCTTATACGCTAGTTAATAGTGTCCCTCTTTTTATTATTACTACTCTTTTTCCTTTTACTACTCCTCCTTATAACCTAAGGCTTAAAAAAGACAACATAAGAAAAGTAGTTTACATCCTATATAGAATTAGTAGGAGAAAAAGAAAATATAATTTTATTACTACTAGGGCTAATACTACAGAGGAGAGTATAATATTAGTAAGCACCTCCCTATTTAACTTTTTATAAGTAAGCGCTTAGATAGTCCTTTTATTCCTCCTTAGTACTCCTCCTACAGAGGAATATAGATCCTTTTCTTACTCCTATAGCCTTATATATTATATTAAAATAAAGTATAACCTTTTTTCCTTATAATCTTTACTTTTACTATTAAGTTTACTAGTATAAGTAGCCTTTTACTGCCTACCTTATAATTATTTACACTAGCGTTATACTTTAGCCTTTATATTTCTCTACTATATAGTCTTTTATATTACCTTATAACTTATCTTTACTTAGTAGCTAAGTCTATACTCTTTTATTATCTTCTTTCCCCTTTAATATAACTAATAAGTAATATCTAAGGCTTTACCTTTCTCCTAGTCCTTTTACTTACCTCTCTCTTTACTTTAATATCTCCTTAGTTAGTCTAGTGTACTTAACTTTCTTATTTACTAAGGAGTAAAGAGAACATCTAGACACTTAACCTTAACTATATTTCTATTAGGCTAATAATACACTAAGAGTATATTACCTAAGCTATCTTTATCTTTTACCTACGCTTTTCTACTTATAGCTAAATAGAAGTCTCTATAGCTAAACACTTATTATACTATTACTTATAGAAGTAGTAGTACTTTATCTTTACTATACTACTACTACTAATAGTAGTAGCTCTAGGGGCTAACCCTAGGCCTTAGCTAGGTAGTGCCCTCCTGTACCTTAGCTCTTAAGCACTAGAGATATCTAGGTAAATTAGGTATAGTGTAACTAGTAGTAGCTTAACAAGATCTAGAAGTTAAATAAACTCTATAAGGCTAAGAAGCCTAGTAGGCTAAGGAAGCTACTAGGCATAGAATATAAGATCTTAGCTAATAGAAGTAGTATTACTATAAGATTACTATTATAAAGGCCTTTATAAGCTAGTATAAGGCTACTTAATACTCTTATTAGGCCTTCTCCTTATAGGCCTTTTTATATTAAAGGGCTATAAGATTCTATAGATCTTATATAACTATACTATAAGTCCTTTATAGAGAGTAGGTCTTTGTTACCTTTTAATAGCCTATATATATAACCTATACTAAGTTAAAGTCCTCTTAATAAAGGCTAAGGCCTAGGCTACTATATAGTAACTAGCTAAAGGTAATACTATAAAAGCTATTACTACTATTAAACACTAAGTAGGCTTACTAAAGGGAGCTATATATAGCCCTATAGACACTACCCTTCTATTAGACCTTGTTAATAGTCTACTTATCCTATATACTTTAATAGTGTTATAAAGTTTTACTTTTACCTTAATATAAGTTACTTTACCTTAGCTTAGTGTTAAAGATATAAGGCTTTATTCTTATATATTCTTTAGCTATATTATCTTTACCTAAGCCTTACTTTATCTATTTATAGTATAAATAAGTTATATTCTGTTTTCTAAGGATATTATATCTTAGTGTTATCTTTTATACTATAGTAGTTAGCTACTGCCTCTTTAGCCTACTAGAGCTATTAAACTTACTAGCTAGCCTAGTAAAGTAGGCCTTTTATAATTATTATCTTTAACTTATCCTTTAATACACTAAACTTTAGCTATACTAGCCTAGCCTAACTATTTAAAAGCCTACTATAGGCTTTTATAAGTACTATTTATCTTAGTATAAGAGGATATAATAATATAGTTATCTTTAATACTACTATAGATATACTAATCTTAGAATATATTAGCCTAGCTAAGCTACTCTTAAGCCTACTATAAGCTTTTATAGCTATTAGCTATCCTAGTGTAAAAGGCTATAATAATATTATTATCTTTAACTCTACTATAGATATACCTATCTTAGGATATATTAGCCTAGCTAAGCTACCTATAAGCCTACTATAGGCTTTTATAGCTATTAATTATCCTAGTGTAAAAGGCTATAATAATATTATTATCCTTAACTTTACTATAGATATACTAATCTTAGGATATATTAGCCTAGCTAAGCTACTTATAAGCCTACTATAGGCTTTTATAGCTATTAATTATACTAGTGTAAAAGGCTAAGTTAATATTATTATTTTAACTTTACTATAGATATACTAATCTTAGGATATATTAGCCTAGCTAAGCTACTTTAAAGCCTACTACTACTTTTACTAAGGATACTCTTCTACTGTTAATACTTCTACTGTTGCTAGGTCTAGTGCTATATTAATACTACTTTACCTTATAGTTATTAGCTAAACCTTACTACTTCTTAGGACCTTTTATATTTACTAGCTACTATAGTATAAAAGGCCTTAATAATATTATTATTTTATCTTTACTATAGATACACTAATTCTAGGATCTACTAGCCTTTTTAAATTACCTATAAGCTTACTATTATCCTTTAGTTAAAACACCTTTATACTACTTACTCTTATATACTATTTAACCTAGTATTATAGCTAAGCTATATACTAGCACCTATTATATATATCTTCCTTATATAGTTAATATATTACCTATATAGTATCTTTATTAACCTCTTTTGCTGCCTAAAGGCCTTAAAAGCTACACTACTATAGGTTTTATCTAGGAATCCTATAGTATAAAGATAACTAAATATTTTATATTATATTAGTGTAATATACTGTCCTTATTATAGCCTACTAAGTCTTATTTAACTAGTACTAGCTTATAAGAAGGTTATTAGTAAGTCTAGGGATATATAATTAATATATAGCTAAGTATCTAGAAAATAAAGTTTAATTAGTACCTTTAGGGCAGTTACTATATTTACTTAGGTCTAGGGTAAAACTAAATCCTATCTCTAAACTATATTAGTTTTTTAACTAAGTGCTATATTATATAGAATAAAGCCTATAAAAATACTAGGTCTAAGAGTACTTTAGACTAAGGACATCCTTATAGCTATGTCCTAGAATAAACCCTACTATCTTGTCCTTTAACACTAGTACTACTACCTAGCTTTTAGTAAAAGGGTTACTAGTTAACCTTATAGTTATAGGTATTAAGTGTCTTAAGAACTTTTACCCTAGAGACCTTTACCTTATTATTAATAAAAGCCTAGAAGCATAAGTATACTAGCTATTAGAAAGGGTATATTTATATATATCTTGCTTATTAATCTTATGTCTAAGTGTGTCTAGCTTTAGAATACTATATATATCTTCTATAAGAGTCCTTATTTAATATACTACTAAACCTAGGTATTAGTACTAAGCTAGCTAACTAATAGTCTATAAGCTGTTCCCTAGCACTAGTTGTCCTATTACGTCTATATTCTCCCCTAATTATAAGCAGAGACATATATATAATAGTAGTCTACTTAGTTATAAAGT
>NW_026850988.1:0-9369 GCF_030913465.1 Colletotrichum navitas
GGTTAACCTAATAACTCTAATATTTATCTATAATAGTTAATATTATAACACTAGTAACTTTCTATAGTACTAGAAATTCTTTATTATTTATATATAAAAGAATAACTAAAAAATATAATAAAAAAAAAGCTAAAAAGTATTTAATACTTTTTACTTATATAGTCTATTATATATAAGAAACTTATTTATTTATTTATATATTTAACTACCTATTACTAACTAGCTTCTTTAATATATTATTTTGTAATAACTTTATAAATCTATTTACTAGGTTATTACTACTATAGATCTACTATATCTTAAAAATCTTATAGTATTTATATAACTAGTAAAAGGCTATAATATTTATTATAAGTTACTTTTTCTTTATAGTACTAAGCTTTATAAGGTATTTATAAAGTAAGTATAAGTTAGTATAAAGTATTATAGATATTTATAGTAGCTTAAGGTAGTTAGTAATTATTATAAAAGTAGTACTAATTATATAAGTAATATTAGTACTAGTAACTATTCTATAGACCTTAGAGGTAAATATACTATATATAACTCTTTAATACTTTATTAAGCTAAAGTAGATAATATTACTAGTTAATTTAAAGCTTTTATTATTAGTAGTAAGTTACTTAATAATTTATTTATTAGTAAAAACTATAATAAAGCTAAGTTAAAAAGTGAAGTTGTAGTTATTTATAAATAAGCTATTAATAAATATAAAAAGCTTAGTAGTTATAAAGTTAATTAGTAAAAATTATAGGCTATAATTAAGGTTATTAACTTATTATTTAATTTAGTAGTTTAAAGTTTTAATCTTTTTTACTATAAGTAATTAGTATTAAGTAAGAACTAAATAGTTAAAGTAAGCTTTAGGTTAGTAAATAAAAGTAATATATATACTATAAGTATATTACTAAATATAATTTTACTAAGTAATAAGTAATTTCTTATTAATAAGTTAAAGCTTTTTACTTTAGCCTTTTTAGTAAAAAGTAAGCTTACTATTAATAGTAATAAATAATATACTACTATTAAAGGTAATAAAGTTATTAGCTATAAGTAATTACTTAGGTTTTACTATAAAGGTAGCTTTCTTAAGCTTTTTTTTTTATAAGTAAAAAATTTATTATCTATAAGGCTAATTATATTATCTTTTTATATACTAATTAATTTAAAGTTACTATTATTAGGTAATAATATTAAGAAGTAGAGGTTAAAGGTTAATAAATTTATCTAGAGATTTTCTTTATAGTAGTAGTTATATATTACTTACTAGTAAGTTTTTATCTTTATAATACTATATAATAGCTTAGTTATTATTATTATTATATTTACTAAGTAAAAATAGTAAATTTATATAAGTAAGTAAATAAAAATAATATAATTTAGTAGTATTACTAATTAAGTATATACTTAGGTAATATTATATAACTAGAGAAGAAATCTATATTAAAGTAGTAAAAAAGTAAAAGTAAAGATTAATTACTAGGCTATTTACTAAATAGTAAGTAACTATATAAGAATTATTTTTTTACTATTATCTATATAGCCTTAGATAATAAGTTATAATTTTTTATAAGGCTACTTATTTTTACTTTTTACTTTATAGACTATATATAACTTAAATATATAAGTATTATTATAAGATTTCTTATTATAAGTAATAATTTAAAATATACTATAGTTAATAAAGGCTTTTACTTTTGCCTTATTAGATTCTTTAAAGGGTTTACTAGGTATAGTAATAATCTTTTTTTTATATAGTTTAATAGTAAGTATATAGTCTACCTCTTCTTTTATAGTTAAGAATACTATAGTTATAGTAAAGTATATTTTTATAAAGAATATAGGTATTAGGTTTTTTTATAAGTAACTATAGTATTATTATAGTAGTTTATTATTAATAATAATAGTATTATATACTTTCTCTTTAGTGTTAGGTATTTTTATAAGGTCTTCTTATACTTATATAGTATATATAGGATTATCTTCTACTTATATAGAGTAGCTAGTAAGTTTATTTAGTATAAGGAGGTCTAGTTAATTTTCCTTTGTATAGTAGGGTTTTACTATAGTAATCCTAAAGTTATATAGGCTATAAGGTAAATTAGTAGTATAAGTAGTACTATTATTAGTAATAAGGTAAAATAGGCCTTATTAGCTATATTTCTTATACTATATATAGATAAAGAATTAAAGAGGTAAAGTAATAGTATTAGTTAAATCTAGGCTATTATATATAGTTAATACTTTATATAGTTATTACTTTATATAGATCTAGTGCACTATATTTATTATTTTCTTAATAGCTTTAGTATACTATATAGTAGTTATAGTAAGTAGTAACTTGTTAGTTATTTAAGGGTATATACTAAAGATAAAGAAAGTTAAGATAAGGCTATCTAGCTGTAAAATAATAGCTATAGGCACTTAACTAGGTAAGGCTTAATAGTAGGTATTAGTGTATTATAAGACTTAAGCTTATAAAGCCTAGATAATAGGGGGCTCTACTACTAGAAAACTAGATAGTAAGGTAGGGCGCTAAAGGCTTAGTAACCTATTACTAAGACCTATAGCTATTACTATAAATCCTATTATAATTACTCCTTTCCCCTTTAGACTTTATCCTAAAGTTATTATATAATACCCTTTAAAGAAATAATAATAATATATAGTTATAGTCCTTTTCTTTATTTAGAATAACCTTATAGACTTTTTTTATTACTTTTACTAAAAGGCCTTATTATTTTAAAATATAGTAGCTTTATTATTATTATCTAGTTAAATATACTTTATATTTTTATTTAGTAATATATTAGTAAATAGTTACTAGGTTATAAATTATTAAATAAAATAGTTATATAAAGCTAAATATAATATAACTAGTTACTTAGCTTATTCTTCTTTTACTTAGTAGTTATTTAAGTAAAAAGTTTTCTTTTATTAGTCTCTTATTTACTTTTCTTTTTTTTCTTTTTACTTAGTAATCTTTTAGTAAATTTTTATTATTATAAATTTATAATTTTTTATTATTATAATATCTTATAAGCTTTATTTTTTTTATTTTTAACTTTATTTTTTATTTATATTCTCTTTTTTTTATTAAGCTTTTACTAACTAATTACCTAAGATACTAGTTATTTCCTATATATAGATAGTTATTAAAATAAAGTATAATCTTTATAAGGGTTTTAAGAATCTAAAAGGTAGTACTCTTTATATCTATTACTTTTTAGTATATATTATAATATCTTTAGCCTTATCTATATTACTAGCTATTATATTACTAAGTATATTCTTTACTAGGTTAATAAAAAAATATTCTATACTAAGTTATTTTTTTTTAGTAAGCCTTTACTAAGTGCTAACGTTTTCTTTTAATAAGTCCTCTAAGAGCTCTATAGTATTACTTAGTACTACTAGAATATAATAATCTATTTTTATTACCTAAATAAAAAAATAGCCTTAGTAATATAAACTATAGCTATATTTAGCTAGTATTTACTTATTACTTTAGTACTTAAAAGTATATTACTAATTATATTATTAACCTTTTAGTAAGTAGTTATAAGGTTTACTTTAAGTAAGCTACCCTTTAGAAGCTTACTTTTAACTATAAGTATATTACTTTTTTAGTCTAAGTCTAAGTAAGTTTAGTAATCCTTTAGTAATTATTCTATAACTAATTAATTTAGCTTAAACTCTTAAATATTATTAATAAAAATAAAATATATAACTACTTTTACTTATTTTAGTTAGCTTACTTATATAATAATACTTATATACTTACTTTATAAGTAGCTACTAATAACCTTAAGGATTATAATACTATTACCTAAAAAAGTAATAAGTCTAAGCGCTTAAATAAGTTCTCTTAGTTTAAGAAGTTTTATAAGCTAGTTACTAAGTACTTAGTAAATAATATTTTAGCTTATATTATTACTATTTATAGTACTACTTTTATTAGTTATAGTTATTAGACTATAACTTCTTATAAGACCTTTACCTTAAAGATTACTTATATTTTTACTAAAGAGTATAAGTATATAACTAAGTTTAAGCTTAATACTTTTAACTTTCTTTTTAAGTATTATAGTAAGTATTACTATATTAGTAAGTAGTTAGTAAACTATTTTACTTATACTACTTTTTTCTAAATTAACCTTAATATTATTATAGTTACTTATAATAATATAGCTTTTAACTAGCTTAGTTATCTTTTTATTATTAAATAGTTAATAGCCTTAGGAACCCTCTATAGTCTTCTTAAGGCTACTAAGGCTAAGGCTAAGGCTCTTAGTAAGGATTAAGATAACTAAGAGAAGTTTATATAAGTTCTTAGTAAACCTTAGCTCCTTATTAATAGTCTTATTACTACTAGTCCTTTAGCTTTATTATTAGTAAAGGCTTAGTAATACTTTTACTTTAGCCTAGCTTACTACTAACACCTAGGCTACCTTTAATAGCTTCTTTAATAGCCTTTAAGGTAACCTTACTACTTTTATATATAATAAGCTTACTAAGTACTTAGTAAATAATAAGACTTTTATTAGCCTTAAAGATAAAGCTATTATTAAAGCTAAAAGTAAAATAGTTATCTTTAACTTTATTACTAATAAAGAGTAAAGCTACCTATAATAAGTATATTTATCTTTATACTAATACTATCTAGGCTACTTATAAGGCTAGTATTAAGTTTATTAATTTTTATAACTTTAATACTTAAGTAAGATTTTATTATTAATCTTTTAGTAATAGTTTTATACTATTAGTCCTTTATCTTAGTTATTTATAAGGTATTTAGGTTTAATAAAATAGTTCTTAAATAAGTTTTATTAATAAATATATATTTAGTAAATAGTTACTAATAATATTTTAGTTATTTTATTTCTAGTAAACTTTCTTTTTTACTTTTTATACTTTTTAATTACTTTTTTTACTTTCTTTAAGTAGCTTAATAGTTCTTATATATTATATTTTATAAGCTATTTAGCCTATTTTACTAAATAATAAAGATTATTTTTACTACCTTAGTAGCTAATAATCTTTTTTACTTTTTATATATTATCCTTTAGTTTTAATTTAAGAAGTCTTATTAAGTCTTTAGTAAGTAATTACTAATCTTCTCTTTATAGTTCTAAAAGAAAGACTAAGAATATATTATATAAGTACTAGTACTCCTCTAGAAGATATACTTAGTATACCTAGCTACTAATTCTCTTTATAATAGCTACCTTAATATAGTATAGTATTAGCTTTTTATTCTTAAAGTATATATTCTTTGTTAAAAGCCTAATAACCTCTTTATAATAAAACTTTTAATATAAGTATCTTTTATTATAATAAGTAGCTTATAATTTAGTAGCCTTAATTATACCTTAGCTATTTACTTTTTTACTTTAGTAATTTTCTTAATTTACTTTTTTACTCTTTATATAGTAATCTTATTACTAGGTATATACTTTATATTCCTAAAGTAGTACTTATATAGTACTATAAAAGGGAATACTTTAGTAGTAAAATTATTAATAACACTAAGGGATAGGTTAATATAGTTAACTATATATATTAGTAGTAATTAATAAATAATAGAGGTAACTATAGTTCTCTATTATATATAAAGAAAAGAAGGATAATTATTATAGGTTAGTTAGTTAAATAACTAACTTATTGCCTATAAATCCTTAGAGAATCTATAGCTAAATATCTAAGGATTTACTAGTAATAAGTTATTAAGGTTAACCTAATAACTCTAATATTTATCTATAATAGTTAATATTATAATACTAGTAACTTTTTATAGTGCTAAAAATCCCCTATTATTTATATCTAAAAGAATAGCTAAAAAATATAATAAAAATAAAAAGCTAAAAAGTATTTAATACTTTTTACTTATATAGTCTATTATATATAAGAAACCTATTTATTTATCTATATCTTTAACTACTTATTATTAACTAGCTCTTCTAATATATTATTTAGTAATAACTTTATAAATCTATTTACTAGGTTATTACTACTATAAATCTATTATATCTTAAAAATCTTATAGTGTTTATATAACTAGTAAAGGGCTATAATATCTATTATAAGTTACTTCTTCTTTATAGTACTAAGCTTTATAAGGTACTTATAAAGTAAGTATAAGTTAGTATAAAGTATTATAAGTATTTATAGTAGCTTAAGGTAGTTAGTAATTATTATAAAGGTAGTACTAATTATATAGGTAACGTTAGCACTAGTAATTATCTTATAGACCTTAGAGGTAAGTATACTATATATAAGTTTTTAACACTTTATTAAACTAAAGTAAATAATATTACTAGTTAATTTAAAGTTTTTATTATTAGTATTAGATTACTTAATAATTTATTTATTAGTAAAGACTATAATAAAGCTAAGTTAAAAAGTAAAGTTATAGTTATTTATAAATAAGCTATTAATAAATATAAAAAGCTTAGTAGTTATAAGGTTAATTAGTAAGAATTATAGGCTATAGTTAAGGTTATTAATTTACTATTTAATTTAGTAGTTTAAAGCTTTAATTTCCTCTACTATAGGTATTATAAGGTAACTAAGACTATAGGCTATAATAGCTATACTAGGTGTAGCTAATAAGCTATAGAGACTACTAAGGCTAAGCATAGACTACTAAAGGTTATATAACTAGGAAAAGGTTTACAGAGGGATTTAAAGGCAAGGCTATAGAAGAAGGCCTTACTATAGTTTTCTTTTCTTCTTTATCTTAGAATCTTTATTCTAAGTAATATAGTTATAAGTTATTTAACCTTAGTTATTACTACTATAATACTATTCTAAGATTTCTCTTTTATTTTCTAGAGATAAAAGATAATATCTTTTTTATACTATTAAGCCTTAACTAATAAGTACCTTTAAACCTTGTCTATAATACTATTATATACTAGCTAATAATATACTTACTAATTAACCTTTTTTTTCTTTATTAAGGATAGCCTAATCTATAAGTACTAGTAGTCTTACTACTTTTAACACTAAGACTTTTACTTTTATAAAAGTCCTACTAGCTAACTACTATAGTACTTTTATAGAAGATAAAGAATAAGACTTTACTAAAGTTTTAGCTTTTAACTTTAACTACCTTTTTAAAGATATTAATATTAAAAACTTTCTTATATTTACTAACTAAGCTACTTATAGCTAGTATATTAATAACCTAGTTAATAGTTATTAGTAACACTAAGGGATAGGTTAATATAGTTAACTATATATATTAGTAGTAATTAATAAATAATAGGGGTAACTATAGTTCTCTATTATATATAAAGAAAAAAAGGATAATTATTATAGGTTAGTTAGTTAAATAACTAACTTATTACCTATAAATCCTTAGAGAATCTATAGCTAAATATCTAAGGATTTACTAGTAATAAGTTATTAGGGTTAACCTAATAACTCTAATATTTATCTATAATAGTTAATATTATAACACTAGTAACTTTCTATAGTGCTAGAAATCCCCTATTATTTATATCTAAAAGAACAGCTAGAAAATATAATAAAAACAAGAAGCTAAAAAGTATTTAATACTCTTTACTTATATAGCCTATTATATATAAAAAACTTATCTATTTATCTATATCTTTAACTACCTATTACTAATTAGCCTCTTTAATATATTATTTAGTAATAACTTTATAAATCTATCTACTAGGTTATTACTACTGTAAATCTACTATATCTTAAAAATCTTATAGTATTTATATAACTAGTAAAAGGCTATAATATCTATTATAAGTTACTTCTTCTTTATAGTACTAAGTTTTATAAGGCACTTATAAAGTAAGTATAAGTTAGTGTAAAGTATTATAGGTATTTATAGTAGCTTAAGATAGTTAGTAATTATTATAAAAGTAGTACTAATTACATAGGTAATATCTACACTAGTAACTATCCTATAGACCTTAGAGGTAAGTATACTATATATAACTCTCTTGTACTTTATTAAGCTAAAGTAGATAATATTACTAGTTAATTTAAAGCTTTTACTATTAGTAGTAGGTTACTTAATAATTTATTTATTAATAAGGACTATAATAAAGCTAAGTTAAAAAGTAAAGTTATAGTTATTTATAAATAAGCTATTAATAAATATAAAAAGCTTAGTAGTTATAAGGTTAATTAGTAAGAATTATAGGCTATAGTTAAGGTTATTAATTTACTATTTAATTTAGTAGTTTAAAGCTTTAATCTCCTTTACTATAGATAATTAGTGTTAAGTAGTAACTAAATAGTTAAAGTAGGCTTTAGGTTAATAAATAAAAGTAATATATATACTATAGGTGTATTACTAGATATAATCTTACTAAGTAGTAGGTAATTTCTTATTAATAAGTTAAAGCTTTTTACTTTAGCCTTTTTAATAAAAGGTAAGCTTACTATTAGTAGTAATAGATAATATACTACTATTAAAAGTAATAAAGTTATTAGCTATAAGTAACTACTTAGGTTTTACTATAAAAGTAGCCTTCTTAAGCTTCTTCTCTTTATAAGTAAAGAATTTACTGTCTATAAGGCTAATTATATTATTTATTTATATACTAATTAATCTAAAGTTACTGTTATTAGGTAATAATATTAATAAGTAAAGGTTAAAGGTTAATAAATCTATCTAAAGATTCTCTCTATAATAGTAGTTATAAGTTACCTACTAGTAGGTTTTTGCCTTTATAATACTATATAATAGCTTAGTTACTATTATTATTATATTTACTTAGTAAAAATAGTAAATTTATATAGGCAAGTAGGTAAAAATAACGTAGTTTAGTAGTATTACTAATTAAGTATATACTTAAGTAATATTATATAACTAGAGAAGAAATCTATATTAAAGTAGTAAAAAAGTAAAAGTAAATATTAATTACTAGGCTATTTACTAAATAGTAGGTAACTATATAAGAATTATTTCTTTACTATTATCTATATAGCCTTAGATAATAAGCTATAATTTCTTATAAGGCTATTTATTTTTACCTTTTACTTTATAGACTATATATAATTTAAATATATAAGTATTACTATAGGATTTCTTATTATAGGTAATAATATAAAATATACTATAGTTAATAAAGGCTTTTACTTTTACCTTATTAGATTCTTTAAAAGGTTTACTAGGTGTAGTAATAATCCCTTTTTTATATAGCTTAATAGTAAGTATATAGTCTACCTTCTCTTTTATAGTTAAGAACACTATAGTTATAGTAAAGTATATCTCTATAAAGAATATAGGTATTAGGTTCTTTTATAGGTAACTATAGCGTTATTATAGTAGTTTATTATTAATAATAATAGTATTATATACTTCTTCTTTAGTGTTAGGTATCTCTATAAGGTCTT
>NW_026850989.1:0-9360 GCF_030913465.1 Colletotrichum navitas
ATACTAAGTAAGCCTAGAACCTCTGTAGTAACACTAGTAAGGCCTACACTAAGACTACTATAGCTATTAAAAATAAAGGTCCTAGTAAGTTTTGTTTTTATCTATAGAATAGAAGCTACACCTTACTAATAGATATAATAACGCCTTTTAAGTGCACCTAACTATTATTACTTAGCTTATAATTACTAGATAGCTAGAGTCTAGGGCTATAAGCCCCTAGGAGGTAAATACTATATAGTAGATCCTAAAAGGTATCTTAAATATATTTAACTAGGAGCAAGATTTATGCAGTAGATCTAAGGTTAAGATTACCTTAGCATAGGTAATAGTTAAGGCTATAACTAAGCTTAGTAAGGCCTAGAACTAGCGTAAAAGCATAATCTTAAGGTAGCTATATAAGGCAGAGAAGTATCTAGGCTATTATAACACCTACTTTTATAACTGCAAGCTACTATAAGAACTCTAAAGTAATAGTATAATATAGCTATATAATACTATTAATAAAGCTATATTTAGACTAACCTCTTTTAATTATAAGCTAGTATAAGAAGCTTTATAGTATAATATTTCTTATATATCTATATTAACTATTAATAAAGCTATATTAAGACTATATCTTGTTCTATAGACACTATTCTTAACTATTATATCTTGTCTCCTATGTTCTTAGTTTATATACTTTACTTTCTTAATTAAAACTTAACTAAGTTAGAATTTATCTCTGCTCTAGTTTATTCCCTGTCTTCCTATTATTCCTCCTAAAGCTTCTTTACTAACACTAGAAACTAAAGCCTAGAACAAGGATATTACCTCTTAGATATTAAAATAAATCCTTAAAAATATACACCTGCTGCTATAGATAGATAATAACTAACTAATTCTCTAATAGAACACCTTACTTAACCTCTACTAGTAAAAAGGGGGCTATTATCTAGTTAAGCTTGACCTTTATCTGCAAAGGGCTAACTGCCCTTTTGTGGAAACGATGGAAGGGTTTAACTGGTGCCTATAATGCCTTGTTATAACAAGCTGCCTAGATACTAGTAAGTATATCTTCTAAGGACTATATTATAGTATAGAGCACTAAGAAGCTAATAAATTCTATAAGATAAGGTATAGACGCCTTTTTATAATTACACTAGATACTAAAACGTCCTAGGCTAGATATAAGTACCTCTGTAATAGGATAGCCCTAATATAAGCATTAGATAGTAAGACCTTAGTATACCCTTAATACTACTTACTAGGCCTTACCTAGGAGGCCTTTTTATGTTATATTTACATGTGCAAAGGTAACTATTAAGATATCCTAAAGTATATTATTAAGCTTAGGTTATATATTTGTATATTTAACTTAAAAAGGCTAAAGTAATATAACTATAGTTTCTCTATTTCTTATAAGGTAATGTACACCTATGTTTATAGGGTGCTTAGTAACCTAGTATAGCTAGGTGTACTAGACAGTATACTAGATATATCTATACCCCTCCTATGCTAGTACTAATCTTAGGGTCTTAGCTATAGTAGTGTTCTATTACTTACTAGTATTACTTATAGGCCTAGTAAGGCTTCTCTAGAGCCTATAAGCCCCCTTACTTAACTAGCACTCTAAACCCTACTAGGCAATAGTGTTCTAATCCCTAATAAAGTAATTTAGAGGCACTATTTACTTCTTAGTTTTACTAAAAACCCTTTACGCTTACCCTAGTATAATAATTTTATCTTAAAGGTTAGTGCTATTATATAACTAGTTAAGCACTTTTATAGGCAGGTTAAGGCATTTATTACCTACTCCTAACGCTAAGTAGACAATCTTAAAAAATAGTCTAATAGTAAGGAAAGTAAAGACAAAGGATTCTCTTAAGATATCCTAGAAGCTAAAGAAGATAACTACAAGGAGCTTAATAGGTAGAATATAGATTTACTTAATAATTACCTAGACTAACTTAGTACTTTAAGAGATTAGTTAGGCAAGTATAGCTCTATGTCCTAGCACCTACTTAATATAATATAACCTTGTAACTACCCTACAGAGATAGAAGGCGCTCTAAAAGAGTTTATAGATAATGTAAGTAGAAAAGCAGTAAGTATATTATACCTTATTAAGGATTTAACTAATAATTATTTTCTATAGATAGAATAGAAGAACTAGGATGTAGATAACCTACTGTAAGCCTTATGTAAGCTTATTAACTATGCTTTTCTATGGTTAGTAGGTATTATATTTAATAAGCCTATGCTCTCTTAGGTGTACCCTAGCTTCTAATAGAAATACACTTAATATACGTGTCCTTAGAATATAATAAACATTAACTTTTCTTATATATATATTTTATATAGCTTTAGAGTCTTAGTTTAAATTACTTTAGCCTGTGTAGGTTACTAAAGGCTAAATACGCTATTTACTAGATAGGTCCTTTTATCTAAATATATAGTTAGTAGGTAGCCTATTTATTTTTAACCTAGATACTAAGAACCTTACTAACTTAGATATCTATACTATATATATAGAGCTTAGATAAAGGCTTATAGATTAGGATATAGTTCTATAACTCTTAGGGCAACTACTATTTACTATCCTAAGAAGAATAGAAATAGTGTCTAGGACTTAGTGTCCTTAGCTAATATTAAACATATATTACGTTAGTTTACCTAGCGTAAATAAAATATAAATAACGTATAGGAGAAGGTAGCTTAAGAGGTCCTTAGGGAAGTAGTACTACGTTAGGTTTTTTTTATTAATATAGAAATAATTATAAACCTAGAAGGTTAGTAAATTATACTTAAAGTAAGCTTTATAGGTATAACTAGGGAAAACCTACTAACTATAATAATTAACTATAGTTATATAGTAAGTAAACTACTAAAAGGAATTAGTAGTAAGTTATAGGAGCTATAATATACTTATAGAATATATAAGCCTAAAAAGGGTAGTACTCTTATGTTAATGTCTTTTTTTACTTGTAGAATAATACCTTAGGACTTATAAAGCAAGATAAATAAGATTAGCATTAGACCTAACTTAATTCTTGTTAAATAAAGTGTAGGTAACTAGGACTAAATATTATTAAAAGCTTATATTAGTTTAGACTTTAATCTTAGGAGGTTTATAAAAGGCATTCTATTAATTAAGTAAATAGGTTAGAATAGGTTATATTAGCTAGTTAATATATTTACACTTCTCTTTTTACAAGATCTTTGTAAATAGGAGGCTTATAGGGTATATATTAATGCTCTTAAAGTATTTATAGTTATAAAGGAATTTCTTAGGTATAGGTTTAAGCCTTCTTTATAAATAGGTTAAGTTAAACTTAGTAAGTATCCTTTTTATAGCCTTTAACTCTTGTTCTTTTGCAAGGTCTTTTAATGCTTAAGGAAGACTCTTAATATAGTATTATCTAGGGCAAGGGAGATACTTAATACTAGGTAAAATAAGGAAATAAGTCTAGAGAAAATCCTAATTGTCTATTAGAGCCTACTCTATCTACTTTAGCTTTAATCTAGTCTAGTAAGGGACTATTTATAAGAACTCCCTGTATATAAGCCTATACTTTTTGGCGTAGGCACTTATAGTTACGCCTAATCTGTATTTATCCTAGGCTTCCTTAATCTACTTCTAATGTTCTTTCTTCTCTACTATAATTTTACCTAGAGTTTTAAGTTTTATAAAGTAAGTCCTTAGTAGACTTTTAGGTAGCTTGTATAGGTTAGACGCCTTATAAAGTAATATTCCCTATTCTTTAATAACTTTTGTAGCCTCTTTTGCTTTCTAATCTTTCTTAAGGTCCTTTTACTATAGTTAGAAAAGAGAAATCCTTATTTTAAATTAATATATTAATATCTTTAACTACTTTACTGCCTCTCCTAATAATATATTACTGTTAAGAACTACTAAGATAGTAGCTTCTAGGTTTTACTGCTTAGGACTATCCTTAAGTTTAGGCTGTTTAAAGTAGCTAAGTAAATCTACTAATACGCTATACTTTTTAGTAGCTTTTTTAACACTTAACCTATAGGTTTAGATTACCTTAGCTACTTAGAGTTAACGTTAGTAAAGATCTACTAGATTAAGGTGTAACATGTAATAAGGTAGTAGTAACACCTTACTAAACCTATACTTAGCTACTACTTCCTCTAAAGTTAAGGTACTAGAAGTGTAATTCTTAATAGCCTACTAGAATTACTTATTAATCTTATTAAGAGAAGATCTACTAGTAGACTTTATGTATTAGGGTAGTTTACTTTACTTAAGAAGTAGCTTTTCTACTAGTTGCTTTTTACTATATAACTAGGTCTTTGCCCTTAACTTTGTCTTTTTTTAGAATAGTCTTTAAAGCTGTTTTATAGTGTGTAGGTTAAGGTTAGTTAGGGTTCTAAGGGAGACTATACCTTAAAATAGGGCTATAATAATATTAAAAATAACCTTAGTGTAAAGAGCGTTGTTCTATTTTTTAGAAGACCTAGGCTTTCTAACAAGGATAAAGAATTTCTAGCCTTTAGTGTTAATAACTACTAACCCTTTGTCCTTAATACCTTTACTTAGGAAGGCAATATCTCTATTACTATTAAAGAGGTATATATTATACTTAATCCTCTAGGTGTAGTAATAAGAAAGTTAAGTAAGTAGATTTTAGTAGCTAAGTAGTCTATGTCTCTAATCTACTAGAGCGGCTAGTTCTTTCTTCTCTTGTTATAGATATAAGGCTTTTTTAGTAGTAATATTTTTACTAATTTTATTATCCTTAAACTTGTTATTACTATAATTATTAGATTTATTATTAGGCGTATTATTAGGCTTATTATTAATAATATCTGCCTTATTATTAATATTATCTCTAGGCTTATTATTAGATTTATTTTTAGCACTATTAGCCTTGTTATAGTTTATTCCTTTAACACTAGTAATAAAGGGATTTAAGATAAGTTAGTACTTATATATGTTACTATTGTTGTCTACTAAATTAACTTACTATGTCTTAAGTATATCCTTTAATACTTTATCTTAGAAAATGTATTAGTTATTAAAGGGGCTAAATTCTACCCTAGGCTTATATAGGAATCTTACTAGAAAGAAAAAACAACAGTTACACTAGTATAATATTAGTATAAACTTTAGTAATATTATTTAGGGGAATAAATATACTATAAACTATATAACTATTCTTATTGCTTTCTCTTTAGTATAGTATTGCCTATAAACTACCTAGAGGTAATAGGGATTTAGGTTAGCTTACTTAAGAGATAGACTTTTTAGCCTTATGCTGTCGTAGGTTGTTAAGACTTAGTTAGGGGGGCTAACCTAGCTAAATAGTCTAATAAAACACATGTAGTTATTAAGTCTGCCTATATCTCTAACACTTAAGGGAGGGTAAAGATAGGTACTTATAGTCTACTAAAGGTAGAAGAATATTATAATTTCTATAAAGGATGTTACTAAATAAGATAAAGAAGTAAGGTAGGGTAGCTAAGGAAAGTAAGGTAAAGATACTAGAATACCCTAGTAGTAATACTTACTAGTAGGTAAAGTAAAAGCTATACTATAATATATAAGGCTAGTAAAGTAATAGGCTAGTCTACTTAATAAAAGCTATATAAAGCCTATTATGTTCTATTTTAGTAGTAGGTAAAGTAAAGGCAGTATAACGTTTAAGGTTTAGGCAAGACATTAGTTAGCTATTAGTTAGAGACTAGTTTGCGTAGGGTTAACTTCTAAGCTATAATTAATTACTTAGATCCTTTAGATACCTGCTAAGTAACCTTAAGAAGTCCTAGTGCCTTTTGGAAAGCTTTTTCCTTTTACTCTATTTCTTGCTTATAGGCTAAGTTTATCTTATGCCTTTTACTATTATCTATACCCCTACTCCCCTTTATACTATAAAAAAAAAAAAACTATATCTTTAAAGACAGCTTCCTCTTTAACCTATTATGTTAAAGGTCTTATTTAGTCTATTATTAAGAAAAACACTATTATGCCTTTTTCTAACTTATCTTGTTGCTTCTAGCTATAATACTTAAGAGATAACTAATTAGTAAAGACTTTCTCTACCTAGAAAAGGGATACTAGTCTAAAGCTAACTTTTACTATAAACTAACGTTACTTTTATACGTTAAGGTAATCTACTAAAGAAGAAGCTAAGTTTATTATTATATTCTATAAACTAAATAAATCTTTAAATTTCTATAACTACTAGATTATAGATAAAGTTAGGAGTATAAAGTAAGGATAATCTATAGAGTTAGGAAAAAAGAAAGAATAAGAGAAAAGAAGTAGAGGCAGAGGGGGATAAAGCGTTAGAGTTAAAGGGATACTAACAAGGAAAGTAATATTAGGTCTACCTAGTCCTTACTTCTGGACTTTAAATATATCTCTAGCGTTAAGAGATAAATTTATATCTTTGTCCCTATAAAAGACTCCTTATGCCTTAAACACTACTAAGTAGTCCTTATAGTTATTAAACCTATAGAAAGTTATATACTTAGTAATAGTGTACTTATTACTATTATCTTTATTATTACTATTATCTTTATTATTACTATTATCTCTATTGCTTCTATTATTATTACTTCTATTATTATTACTTCTATTATTATTACTTCTATTATTATTACTTCTATTATTATTACTTTTATCTTTATTACTTCTATTGTTATTACTTCTATCTATATTACTATTATTTATTTCTAATTTATTTCTAGAAGCCTTACTTTCTAAAGTAGTAGAGATATCCTCTTCTATAATTATATCTAGCTATATGTCCTAGACTGCCTGTTAAGACTAGTAGTTTCTAGGTGTATTACCCTCTAAAGATATTAATATATTATCTAGAATTATGTCTAATTAGTTACCTAGGAGTTAAGCTACTCTAGTTACCTAGTTAACGTAGCTTAACCTAATAAGTTTAGTAGGACTTACTTTAATAGCTTGTGGTGCTTAAGGCCTATATGTAGAAATAAAAGCTTTATATAGTGACCTTAGCGGTAGCATAATCTCTAATGTAAAGGTAAAGGCAACAGTAAAGGTAAATAAGTACCTATTTTAATAGAGTAAATATTAGTAGAAGTTAATGTCTAGTGTATATAGCTCCTTAGAACGAGCTTAGTTTAAAGCAGCTGTAATATATTAATTTTACCTTATTAAAAACTTAGAAATAGAGTCTATATAAAAGGTGTCTTAATTTCTTTCTATACTAGTATTTACTTTTAATATTTTAATATTACTATACAGTAGGAAAATATATAAAAGGCCTTTAGTCTTTCTGTATTAGTATCTACTTCTATGTCTTGTTGCTTCCCCTAGTACCTAAGATACAGTAGAATAAAATATAGAAGGCTTTTTGTCCTTATGTATTAGTAATAATAAATATCTTATGGCTTTGCTAGATATCTAAAGGTGCCTACATTATAATAACTATTAATATCTTATAGCCTACCTAGGTGTCTAAAAGGCTTTTGTCTTCTTATATTATAATAACCTTTAATACCTAACGGCTATTCTTGTTAGATATTATAGAAAAAAGTATAAAAAGAGTATATATTATTAAATATTATAACAGAGAAAAGTATAACTATTAGATTTACTAGGGTAATAATTTAGTTAACTATGTAAATTAATAGGTAATTAACAAATAATAAGGGTAACTAGTAGTCCTATAAAAAGCAGAGAAACTATTGTAGGATTACTAGTAAATACGCTAGGCAATATACCTGTAGGCCTAGTAGGCTCTATAGAGAAATATCTATAGTTTCTCTAACTATTAGCGTTATAAATTAACGCTAATAGCTAGGCAATAGTTAATATTATAATAATAATATATAATTATATAAGTTAAAGTACTTACTTTCTAATTACCCCTATATAATTAGAAAGTAGGTACTTTAACTTATAACATCTTATATAGTAGTTAGATATTACAAGCTACTAATATCTCTATAGATACAACTAGATAAAGTACTCTAGAGCTTTAACAGTAATAAAATATAACTTTAGTGTATTAACCTTAGTATAGTAGTAGCTAAGGTTAAGGTTTAATTCTAAGAACACTAATGTAAATAATAGCTATAATATAACGCTTCCCTTTAGACTAACTTCCCTCTAAAGAATATAACTAAGTAATAACTAATAAAGTAATAAGTTATTAGCTCTATAACCTAGGAGATACTAGAGGGCTTAGAGGTTAAATCTATTTATAGACTACTTTACTAGCTTAATATCCTCTAAGAACCTAAGCTCTTGTAGATATACTATAATCTCTTCTACGTTTAAGCTAGTAGTTAGTAAATTATCTAATTAGAAGTTATAGACTTAATTAATCTTAGAGTGTATATAGTAGTCTATTATCCCCTTTAGCTAAGAAAAAGAAAGGCTATAGTTTACTATAGAATATAAGACTAAGGAGCTAGTGTAGTCTTGTACTATAATCTTATAAACTAGCTAGCTTATATTCTCTTAATTATAGACTACCTTAGTGTTAATAAAAAACACTTAGTTAAATTTAGATTAATTTTACTAAAGAACTATATCTTGTACTACACGCTAGTCTAAGGAGACAAGCTCTCTTAGGTAGGCTATAGCCTAGGCAAGAAGCGTAGTAATCTCTATTACGCTCTTGGTAAAACTGAGTAGGATATTGATGCGTAAGGCAGTAGGATAGCTAGTATACACGTAACTAATCTAAATAACCCTGCCTAAAGGTCTTGCTGCTAGTGCACCCTAAGCGCCTATAAACATAAAAGTGACTTACTGACCTTTATCTAAGAAGATAACAACGTTAATTAATAGACCTTAGTCTAATTAAGGCTATAGTTTATTAATTAAACGTCTATCTCTAGTTAGTAGTTAAACTTAGTTAGTAATACTATTATTACTAAGTAGTATAGAACTATATACAAAAGGTCTTGTTGTTTAGTTATATAGTTATAAGGTAAGTAGAGTACTTAATTAGGCTAAAAAGGCCTAATTAGGTATATAAGATTAAAAGAATATCTAGGATCTATTATATTACTATAATAATAAAGTTATAGTTAAAGGTAAAAGTTAACTTATAGGTATTAAATTCTATATTCTATTTATTTTATTAGTCTTAATTAGTATTTAATATCCTAATTAGGATAATTAAGGCTCTACTAGCTAGAAAAACACTTATAAAAACTACTTAAAGAAAAACCTAAAATCTTGCCCTGTTCTAATTATCTCTTATTCTTTTTGTCCTATATTATATACTTAGTAGAAATAAAAGAATATAAAACCCTAAGGGGCAGTAATATAATCCTTAAGCTCTCTATATTTTTCCCCCTTATTCTCTTTTCTTTAATTAGGCTAGTCTTACTTACTTATAGTAGTATAAGCTATAACCTAATATA
>NW_026850990.1:0-9330 GCF_030913465.1 Colletotrichum navitas
TAAAAGGTAGTACTAACCCTTATATATTTAGACTCTTTAACTAACTAAATAAGTAAGCTAAGTAATATACTACACTAGTATAAAAGAAGGTAGCTTTTATATATAAGGCCTTACTTAAAATATATAACGCTATCCTAAGCCTTTAAGCTAATATAATAGCTATTAAATAAAGTACTATAACACTAGTAAAAAAAGTATAGTAACTATATAAGAGTACACTAAACCTACACCTATAGGCCTAGGCCTATATAAACACCTACTAAATTTATATAGGCACCTACTATACCTATATAAGAGGCTAGTCTTAAGCATAGACCTAGAAGCTACTGCCTTTACCTAAGAAGTTCTTAGGCCTACACTATAACTTTCCTCTATAGTTATACTAAATATATAATAAAATAAAGCTTAATTATACTTTCTTTATAAATAATTATAAAGTATAGTACTTTATTAATATATACCTAAAGATTAAGCTATAATATACTATCTCTATATTCTACTAGTAAAGTAGTAAATAATATAACTATAACCTTAAATAATTCTTATAGTACCTAAAGTATACCTATAGTAACTTTAATATAAAGTAGTATATAGCTAGTATACTAGTCTTTATCTATATAAGGATAATAAAACCTTCTTATTCTTTTATTCTAAGTTTAAAAGGACACTAGTAGAGGCTAGTAGGTAGTCTTAGGACTATAATATATATATTATACTCCTTATAAATATACTTTTACTATATATTTATACTATATTAGTAAGTGTCTTTCTCTTAGATAACTATAATAAGTAAGTTAAGTAAATTACTAAAGTATCCTAGAAGGTTAAAGACCTTTTATACCCCTTTTAAAAGTAGTACTTACTTTATATAAGAATACTAATAGTAATACTATAATAGTAAAGTCTATCTAGAAATAAAGTAATAAAAGTTACTTTATAAAAATAATAGTAAAACACTAATAAGGTATAGTAATATATATAAAGACACCTAGGTGTACTTTTACTACTAGAAGAAAAGATATATTACTAAGTAATATACTACTATATAACTAGTAGTATATATAGCTAAAGTAGTAGCCTCTATATATATTAAAGAGCTTTTATTAGATAATAATAAAGAGAGGACATTAATAGTAAAGACTTAGGAAAAAAGTAACTCTAAGTAAAATTAGGCCTTAAAGCTAATAAGTAAGAAATATAAAGGTTAAAAGAAGTTTTTATATAGTAAGAAAATAATTAACTATTAGTACTACTAGATGCCTATATTAATAAAGGTTCTATATTTAAGCCTTTACTAATACTAGCTATAATACTTATATAATAGTAAGTAGCTACTTTATATACTAAGAGCGCTTACTATATATCTTATAATATAAGACCCCTTTAAGGGATTTATAGATAATACTTAGCCTATAATAACTAAAAGTATAGTAGTATTTAAATTAAAGCTAAGTAAGTATTACTAGTGTATCTATATATATATTATACTTAACTTAGGCTAAATATCTTCCTAAGGAAGCCCTAGATAAAGATAATAAAGTTATATTTAATATAGCTAAATATATAGTCTATTATAGGTATACTAACCTTATATTATAACTAGTAAGCTAAAAAGAGTTAGCTAAGGTTTAGGAAATCTAAGTAGTATATATAGTAAGTGTGCCCCTTTTACTACACTTATTAATAAGCTACCTATAAGAGTATATATAATAAAAGTACTACTCTTTTTTAATAAAAATAGCTAGGCCTTTTATAAGTAATAGCTATTAGCCTAGCTAATATATAAAAGGCACTAATACTAAAGTAAATAAGGTAGCCTAATAGGCTATATTAATTATAGCCTTACTATAATAAGTATATAATAAATATAGTAACTATTTAACCTAAGTACCTTAATAATAGTCCTTTAGTACTAACTAGGCTAAGACTACTATATTAACCTTAAACCTAACGCTATATTACCCTAAGGACTACTTTATAGTATATTATATAAAGAGCTACTTATACTTAAGAGGATATTAAAGGACCTCCTTAATAAGGGATTTATATATACTAGTAGCTTACTATAGGTACACTAGTACTATTTATATATAAACTAGGTAGTAGCCTATACTTTTACTATAACTACTATATACTAAACACTATTATAAAGAAGGACTACTACTTACTTCTTTAATTACTAAGACCTTTAATAAGTAAAGTAGTAAAGTAGTATACTAAGTAATATTATAGTAGTATTTATAAGATAAAGATAGCTAAGAGAGATAAGTATAAGACTATATTCTATATATATTATAGGCTTTTAAATAGCTTATTTACTCTTTAGGTTAACTAATATACCTATAAGCTAGTAATACTTTATTAATAATACTTATATAAGTTCTTAATAACTATATTACTATATACCTTAATAATATCCTTATTTACTTAAGTAGCACTAAGGAGGACTATAAAGAGAAGTATATAATATCTTTATAAAGTTATATATATAAGGCTTAGCCTAGATATAGCTAAAGTAAATTTAGTATTAAAAAGGTAAAGTATATTAGGTTTATACTTAAGGTAGACAAGGTATATCTATAGACAAGGATAAAATATACACTATAAGTAAATAGTTAGTACCTAAATTAGTTAAAGAAGTCTAGAGTTTCCTAGGGTTTACTAACTACTACTAGATATTTATTAATAACTACTTTATAATAGTAGCTCCTTTATAAAGCTAATAAAAAGATATAACCTTTTACTAAAATAAAGATTATAAGAAGGTATTCTATAATATTAAGAAGTACTTCTAATATACTTTCTATATATAACTTTAATCTATAGCGCTAATTTATAAAGACTAATTACTTAGTTATACTACTAGTAGTATACTAATATAAGAAGATAGCACTAGCTAGTATTAACCTATTACCTTTTACTTATATAAGCTTACTTTTACTAAGTATAACTACTTAATCTATAATAAAGAGATACTTACTTTATTAACTACTTATATATATAGAGAGTAAAGCTTAAGAGTACTAAAAGTTATTTATAGTAGTTATAGACTATAAGTCCCTAGAATACTTTATAAAGAAGTAAAAACTAATAGAATATTAAAGCTAGTAAGTAAAAGTCCTATTAAAGTATAACTTTAAAATAATATACTAGCTAAAGAAAAAGGTAGTAGTCCTAGATATACTCTTATAGTATAAAAAGATACCTAAAGGGTTAAATAATAAATAAAAGTAAAAGTAAATTATTTAAATAATCCTTAATACTATAATACTATATATATAGTATAAGTATACTACTTATACTATATATAACTATATTTAATAATAATAACCTATAGTAACTATAGGACTTATATAGATAATAATACCTTATTTTAAGAGTTTACTAAGCTATCTTTAGTAGTACTTATAAGCTTCTTTTACCTTATAGCTATATATTTAGGTTATAGACTAATACTTAATAATAGGTCTTAACTTACCTAGAGGGGAGGCTATAGGTACTAGGTAGCTAAGACCTTAAATCCTTAATAATAGCCTATACACCTAGTTAATTTAATAAAGCTATAACTTAACTATAACTAGCTACCTAGGTATAATAGTACACTAAGATACTATTATATTAGTTTTATTAGCTAAGGTAATATAAGTAGTATACTACTTTATTTATAACTATAATATATATAGTAGTAGTAAAGTATAGTAAGAAGTAAAAAAGGCCTTTTATAACTACTTAGTATACTAAGTACCTCTAAAGTAACTATTAATAGACTTTATTATTAACCTCTTAGTGTTAAGGCTAGACTAGGCTAAATATATATAGGTTATTATTAACTAACTAGGTAAATTAGTAACCTTAAGGCTATAGTAACTATAGAGGTAAAAAGTTATATAAAGTACTTCTTAAATTACTACTTTTGTTTTTATAGTATACCTAAGAGTATAGTAAGTAACTAAGGAAGTAACTAAATAAGCTACTTTTAGTACTACTTTTATATACTTACTAAGATAATATAATAACTTAGTACCTTTTACTACCCTAAAGTAATAGTACTACTAAGAGGTTTAACTAAGAAGTCTAAGTAATACTTATACCTATATAAGCTACCTCTAGGAGATTAGGTATAGTAGTTACTAGTAATATAACTATTAATTAATAATTATACTACTATAGCTACTAGTATAAGCCTATTTTTCTAGAGTATAAGTACTATATTAACTTTATTATAATTAAAGAAGATATACCTAAAGTAATAGACTTATATAAAGAGGCTATATAATAACTAGTTAGTAAGTAATTAATATAACTACTATAGCCTAGGCTACTACTATAGCTACCTAGAAATTATATAAGAATTAGTAAATAAAAAAGAGGTATAGTAAGGCGCTTTTATATTAGTAATAAGGTATAGTTATCTATATAAAACTATTACTTCTTTAACTAAATTAAAAGCTAGACTAGCTATACTATAAGTATTAGGTTATAAAGGTTATTACCTCCTTAGTAGTAAAGTTAAATATACTAGGTAATATCTATAACTACTTCTATATTAACTTACTATACTATATAGTAATAACCTTTTACTAAGGTAGTATATTACTAATATATAACCTTTACTAGTTATTAAGAAAAAAAAAGAATAGTAAGTAGCTAAGATCCTAGGCACTAAGTAGTATAAAAATATAAAGTAAAAGAGTAATAGGGTTAGTATACTAAAAGGCTATATAGAGCCTACTTAGAAGCCTATTAAGTTAATAAAAGACACTATAGCCTTAGATAACTATAAAATAAATATAGGCTAATTAATAAATATAATAAAAGTATAGACTATATATAGAAAAAATAAAAGAAATATAAGATAAATAATTCTTTATTTAGCTATAGCTAATAAGTAAAATTAGACCTTTAGAAGGCTATAATAGTAGTAAAGTAAAATAATACTAAAGTACCTTAAAGGTATAAAGAAGACTACTTTACTAGTAGTCTTCTAGATTAAAGGATATAAAGTAATACCTTAGGTATAAATAAAGTTAATAAACTATATAAAAAGTAACTAATTAGTACTATATTTATAAAATAAATAGTAATAGTACTTATAGTAGCTAAAGAGCTAGTAATACTCTCTTAGGCTATAATAAGCTACTTAGCCTAGTAGTTATAAAACTACTAGGCTAGGCCTACTAGATAAAAAATAGTATATTAGTATAGTAGTAGTAGTAGTAGTAGTAGTAGCTAGTATAAGAAAAAAGGTATAGCTATAGGCTATACTATAGGTATATTAGGCTATACCTTAGATTAGCTTACTTATATAAGTATATACTCTTAGTGCTCTTTTAAGCTATATAGGTAGCCTACTACTTAGTATACACTAAGACTAACTAGGCCTTAGTAGTAGTAGTATAACACCTTAAAAAGCTAAGTCCTCTATAAGGCTATTAGTAATAGTAGTAGTAGTAGTATTTATAGCCTTATAAAGGCTATAAAGGTAATAGTATCTAAGAAAAAGATTAGTATATAAAAAAGTAATAAATATAAAAAAAGTAAACTTATACCTTAAGTAAAGTTAGTTACTTAATATATAAAAGTATAATAAGTACTACTAGATACTATATTTTTAGTATAATAAAGCACTATAGGGTCTTTAGCTAGGTAGTTAGTATATAACTAGTAAAGAAGACACTAGATAGTACTTACTAAAGGTAGACCTTTTTTACTATAGGTAGTATAAAAAAGAAGACTATCTTTAATATTAGCTATAAATTACTATAATATAGGTGTAAATTAGATATATAGACTAGTATAATAAGGTACACTTAGGGTTAATAGTAGTAATAAGGTCTTAGGATAGCTTTTTTTACTTATAAGTAAAAGGCTTTAACTAAGGTAAAAGGCTATAATATAATAAGTTAGTAATAAATTAACAGTAGGTCTATATATATATATATATATACGCTTATAAAAGTAACTTACTAGTATCTTTTATTTTTAATTATCTTTAATTAATAAAACTATATTAGTAAAATAATTACTTTATAATAGTAATATATAGTAGTAAAAAGGATACTTATAATACTAATAAAGAAGCCTAGAGAAAAAAAGAAAAAAGAAAAACTAATAACTAAATTATAGTAAGTAATAACTATAGGTTTAATTTTAAAGGTTATATAGAGCAGAAAGGCTAGTAAGGCCTAGAGGCTTTATTTTCCTAGGCACTAGAAGGGAAAAGAGGCATATATTATAGGCTAAAGCTATAGTAAATATAGTAAGGCTTTGCTTACTATAATGCGTAAGGCTAGTAAAGTAGGCGTATTTAGTTAACGCTTACTTAGTGCCCTTATTTAACCTTATATACACAAGATATATACTACTATAAATAGCCTTCCTTCCTTAGTCTAGATTAATTATATTAAGTTACTATATACCTATTAAAAGGTAGTACTAACCCTTTATAATTATCTATATAGATCTTTACTTTATAGTAGTTAGTTATTATAAGGTAAAAGTTAGGTTTTATTATCCTATATCTAGGCACCTCTTTAGCTAGTAATAGTAGGTTTATTAATTTATTACTAGTGTCTACTATTATAGTAGTTTTACTTTTACTATTAAGGAACTTATTAGTAATATTAAGGAAGTTTACTATATTACTATAAGTAATTATATTTAGTGCTTTCTCTATAATAAGCTATATAGACTCCCTCTTATATACTAGGGAAATTTATACTACCTTTATACTTTTCTTAATAACGTACATGTATAGTAAGTAGCCTATTATAGTAAGTAGCTTATTTTCTTCTACCTCTCTATCTTTTCTATAAGTTAATTAAGCTATAATATACAAAATTAATTAAAACTACTTATTACTATCTTCTTTATTACTATCCTAAACTACCTTATAGGTTTATATATTATAACTAGTCTTTCTATAATTACTATATTATTGTACGCCTAGTTTTTTACCCTCTGTATAAGCCTCCTTTTAGGACATTTTTTACCTCTAGCTTTAACACTTTCTTTTTTCTTTATAGTGCCTCTGCTTTAGCTATATTAAGTAACCTTTTAAGACATAGTTAGGTCTTTTTAGCCCTCTAGTGCTTACTTAGTATATTTTACCTTATATAAAGTCTAATATTCTTAGCCTTAATAAAGTAAGCTTATATACTAACTTACTAATACCTTTAGCTTAGAAGTTAATAAGCTTATATATTACTATTAGAGAGCTACCTTAATATTACTAGATCCTCTTTTTAAGAGAACTAGAGCTTTATATACCCTTAATTACTATAGTTAGTGTCTTTAGGTCCTAAGAGCTATTACTACCTAAGGGTAAGCTAAGAAGTATTAGTGTCTTTAGCTTAAAATCTAGGTAAAAAATAATAATTTTAGGGTTAAAAGGTATAAGACTAGCCTATCTAAAGCTAGCTTATATATTTCTTTCCCTTATAAAAGTAAAAAATACTACTTTAAAAGTAAAAAAGAAGTTATACTTTATAATATATAAAATCTATATCTATATTATCTTCTTAATTTCTTTACTATATAAGTACTTTAATAGACTAAAATAACCTATATTAAGAGGTTAAAGCTTATATAATAAATAAAGAGGTATATATAAAGTAATAATCTTCTATTCTTTATAGAAATTATTAAATTTAGTTAATTTATAGCTATTATAGCTATTAAAGATTAAGAGTTAATAAGTACCCTTTGTATAAGACTTTATATACTAGTTAAAAGAAATTAACTAATCTAGGCTAATCTTATTTATTATTTATTTATTTTTACTTAGGTAAATATACTAGCTAGCTAAAAATTAGCTATTTTAGTACTAGGAGAAAAGGTAATATTTACTTTTTATAATAATATATAAAGGTATTATCTAACTATCTATATATATACCCTAAATAATAGAAACCTATTCTTAATTACTAGGCTACTTTATATAAGGCCTTCTACGTTAGTTAGAAGTTATAATAACCTTTATATATAATAGTATTCCTATTAAAAACCTAGTCTTATTAAAATTATAGATATTATAATCCTATATCCTATACTTTATAATTATATTTTATATAAGTGTAAACTAGCCTTATATAATTATAGGATCTTTAGCCAAGGCCCTCTAATAGTTAATTTAATATTAAAATTGTATTTTTAATTATAGTTATTATTATATAAAGTGCTTTACTTATTAAGGTCTAATATATATTATATTACGGTTATTTAGGAGTTAGTTAGCTATATCTTATATATCTTCTTATTATAGAGGAAACCCTTAATTAATTAAGTTAATAACCCTTTTAAGAATTATATCCTCTTCTACTTTTATTATCTTTATTAATTTTAGATATATCTTGTCTTATATAACACGTCTAGCGTATTAGTAATAAAGTAAACTTTAAGGGACCTTAAAGATAGTAGCTGCCTTTTATATAGACATTTTTAGGTCTTTTTAGATAGCTTAGATTACAAGGATGATATAGCTTTTAATTAAAGAGGATTATATATTTATACGTAGAAGAATATTAGTGTAAAGGTTAAAGAGGTAGAAAGTAGGAGGAAGTAGGCTACTTACTATAATAGGCTACTTACTATACATGTACATTAGTAATTAGTCTACTTATATTATTATAGACTAGTATTACCTTAGGGGTTTATAAATCTAATATTATATTAAAGGTAAATCTATTAGTTAAGTATACTTAATATTTATATAAGTTACTATCTTTATTATATTTCTTAAGAAGGTTAATAAAGTTAATAAAGAGGTAGTAGACTAAATCTAGTAATATTATTACTATATTATTATATAGGATATTACTAACTAACACTACTTTCTAGAACAATATTACTTATTAATCTAACCTTTACTCTTAAATATAGATACTTATAGTAAAATCTACTAAGTAAGGCAATATTTAAAGAACATAGATTATAGTACTATAGATAAAAGAAATAAGCTACTTTTAACTATATAAATTACCCCTTAAATATACTACTTAATAATAGTTATAAGCCTAGCTTTAACTTAATTTATAAGTAATAATAACCTTTACTATTATAAAGTAGTATACGCTTAGAAATACCTTTCTTAAAACTAATACTTTTTTTTAACTTTATCTTATACCTATAATACCTTTAGAAGTAATAGTAAGTCTACTAACTAACACTTATCTTTATAGCCTTTTAACTATATATAAAAATTAGTTCTTATAGTATATAAAGCTTTACTTCTATACTACCTAACGTAAAGTCTAGTAATTTATTAATCTAGATAGTAAAGAGAAGCTCCTTAAGCACCTAGGAGCACTTATACTAGCTAAATATATTATA